>NC_060138.1:497735196-498038227 GCF_021461385.2 Schistocerca piceifrons | reverse complement strand
AAATTCGATTGGCGCCTTCCTGAGAGTCAATCTCCACTCTTTCGAAACCAACAACGTAAGCGTAGACCAGATGTGACTTGAATTCAAAGAAATAGTATCGACAGCAATTGAAAGATTTTTACCAAATAAACAGACAAACGACGGAGCTGATCCCCCATGTTACACGAAACAGGTCAGAACACTGTTGCAGAAACAACGAAAAAAGCAAGGCCAATTTAAACAAACGCAAAATCCACAAGATTGTTGATCTTTTGCATAAGCGCGAAATTTAGCGCGGACTTCAGTGCGACATGCTTTTAATAATTTCCACAAGGAAACTTTGTCTCGAAACCTGGCAGAAAGTCTAGAGAGATTCTCGTCGTATGTAAAGTATGTTAACGGCAAGACACAATCAATGCCTTCTCTGCATAGATACTCCGCAAGCCACGGTACGGCGCGTGGCAGGGGGCATCCTGTACACTACAATTTTTTTTATAGTCTTTCTTTTTCTGTTCCACTCGCAAATAGAGGGAGGAGAAACTGAGACCATATGCCTCCGTATGAGCCCTAATTTCTCGTATCTTATCTTTGCGGTCCTTACGCGCAATGTATGTTGGCGGCAGTTGAATCGTTCGGCAGTCAGCTTCAAATGCCGATCTTCTAAATTTTCTCAATACTGTTCCTTGGAGAGAGAAAAAAAAAAGAAAGAACGCCACCTTCCCTCCAGTAATTCCCATTTGATTTCCCGAAGCATCTTCGTAATACCTGCGTTTTGTTCGCACCAACAGGTAACAAACTAGCAGCCCGCCTCTGAATTGCTTCGATGTCGTCCTTTAATTTGAAGACTCAGGCAGTACTCAAGAATATGTCGCACTAGCGTCCTATATGCGGTTTTCTTTACAGATGAAACACACTCTCTTAAAATTCTCCCAATATACCGAAGTCTAACATTCCCCTTCCCTACCATAGTCCTCACATACTTATTTAATTTCATATCACTTTGCAATGTTACGCCCAGATATTTAAATGAATGACTGTGTCAATCAGGACACTACTGGTGCATTATCCGAACATGATGGGTTTGTTTTCCCTACTCATCCGCAATAACTTACATTTTTCCACATTTAGGGCTAGCTGCCATTCATCACACCAACTAGAAATGTTGCCTAAGTCATCTTGTATCCCCCTATGGTCACTCAACATCGACAACTTACTGTACACCATAGCATCGTCAGCAAACAACCGTAGACTGCTGCACACCCTGTCCGTCAAATCACTTATGTGTACATTTATGTCGATGTATAATTGGTTTGTTTTGTAAATATTATTTGTATTTTCACGCTGGATCTGGCCTAGGGAAAACTATGCTATCGAACGATTACATCGATAGGTCGTGTGGAGAAGCAAAGTGTTTAGGATCTTTGGTAGTGTTAACTCTGCCGCATGGAGCGCGGGCAGTGAGAGGCTGGCTGGAGTAGGGCGGTGGAGCAGGTGTGTTGTGCGACGCTCCCGCGAGTTGCCGCGCTTTCGGGGTTTGGCAGCATGTAATTGCGCTCGACTTGCTATGATAGTTTCTGATACGGTGTCGCGGACGGGAAGCATTAGCCGGCGCACATCAAGAGCCCGTTTCGCCTGGTGACCATATCAAGAAGAAGGCGCGCCAACATCCAGCTTCTGCAACAGCGACGGCCGACAATGAGTGACTGTTGCCACCTCCCCGATTGATGACTGCAAACCTTCAATCAACCAACAAGGAAGACTGGAAGCACGTAAAGTTTTAGAACTGTATGGCAGACCTCGGCTTTTCAAACTGTTTCAAAAATACAGCAACGTAGCATGAACCTTTGTTGCTCATTGTCCCAATTGCATTACCAAGCAGGGTCCCTTCCTTTCGGAATGAACACGAGTGTCATTGAAACTCAAACGCCAGCATTAAAGTAATATCACTCCATTTCACTGCTTTAATTTCAAAATTCAGTTAAAGTATTCATAGCTGGCCACAATATTTAGATTACACAAGCACAAATTAAGAGTGCGAGTTTTGTTACCATATTTTAGCTTACCTGTGACTGCAGCTCAGGTTGGTACGTACTAAATTTTACTATCGTTAATTGTTCAGAATCATTTAATTCAAGTTCAAAGTTAAATCTCTTTTTTTCTAAATTGCGTAGATTCAAGTAGCTTTTGAGATGATTGTTGAGGTAGCCCAAGACTAACCTTATTTAATTTAATTACGTTGTGCTTCAGAAACAAAGTTCACTATTAATTTTAGTCACTAAATTAACTTTCAATTTTCCGGTTTTATTCATTCATTCATTGAACTGAATGGACAGTGTCATGAAAGGAGGATATAAGATGAACATCAACAAAAGCAAAACGAGGATAATGGAATGTAGTCGAATTAAGTCGGGGGATGCTGAGGGAATTGGATTAGGAAATGAGACACTTAAAGTAGTAAAGGAGTTTTGCTACTTGTGGAGCAAAATAACTGATGATGGTCGAAGTAGAGAGGATATAAAATGTAGACTGGCAATGGCAAGGAAAGCGTTTCTGAAGAAGAGAAATTTATTAACGTCGAGTATAGATTTAAGTGTCAGGAAGTCGTTTCTGAAAGTATTTGTATGGAGTGTAGCCATGTACGGAAGTGAAACATGGATGATAAATAGTTTGGACAAGAAGAGAATAGAAGCTTTCGAAATGTGGTGCTACAGAAGAATGCTGAAGATTAGATGGGTAGATTACATAACTAATGAGGAGGTACTGAATAGAATTGGGGAGAAGAGGAGTTTGTGGCACAACTTGACTAGAAGAAGGGATCGGTTGGTAGGACATGTTCTGAGGCATCAAGGGATCACCAATTTAGTATTGGAGGGCAGAGTGGAGGGTAAAAATCGTAGAGGGAGACCAAGAGATGAATAGACTAAGCAGATTCAGAAGGATGTAGGCTGCAGTACGTACTGGGAGATGAAGAAACATGCACAGGATAGAGTAGCATGGAGAGCTGCATCAAACCAGTCTCAGGACTGAAGACCACAACAACAACATTCATTCTTTTGCTAAATTAAGTCAGAGTGTTGCGAAATTTATTAGTTCTGGCAAACATTCAGTTTTCACACAACACGTGTCAACCTTCAGTTGCCACGCTTTTAGTGCTAATTATATGTGCAATAACTTTTCTTTTTCAGTTATTATAGTAGTTGTCCATAGGACTAGCGACCGTAATTTTCCCCAAATCTCAAATATCTAATTAACGCCAGTTAACTGTTAACGTAACGACCGCACATTTACTTTCTTTATTAATTTTACCCTTTTCTCAAAATTAATTTCCACCAATTTCATTTTCATTTTTCCTTTCATTTTAGATGTAACCCTTTCCTCCCTCTCTACCGACAGATTAACTTCGGTGACGATTGCTTTTCCCAAATTTCCATTAGGTACACGCGGTTTAATTTTTCACTGTCATTAAGGTCGATAAGTGAGGGGGAGGTTACAAACCATTCAGATTTTCCTGGGGCACTCCTGGTGGTACCCTTGTCTCTGATGAACACTCGCTGTAGGGGACAACATATTGCATTCTATTACTCAAGAAGTCTTCGAGTCGCTTACGTATCTGGGAATCTACTCCACATGCTCGTGCCTTCCTTAAGAGTCTGCAATGTCGCACAGTGTCGAATTCTTTCCGGAAATATAGAAATACGGAATTTACCTGTTGGCCTTCATTCGTAGTTCACAGTATATCTTGTGACAAAAGGACAAGCTGAGTTCCGCAAGTGCGATGGATGCTTTCTAAAACCATGCTGATTCGTGGACGTAAGCTTCTCGGTCTCGCAAATATTTACTGTATTCGAACTGAGAATATGTTGAAGGATTCTGCTGTCAATGTAAGTTAGGGATATTGGTCTGTAACTTCGCAGGTCCGTTCTTTTACCCTTCTTAAATACATAAAGATATGCTGGCAGCAAGACACAATCAATGCCGTCTCAGCGAGACAGCTATGGAAGTAGTATCGATGATAGTGCTGTTAAAGCAGAATTACTAAACACAGCCTTTCAAAACTCCTTCACTAAGGAAGACGAAGTAAATATTCCAGAATTCCAAACAAGAACAGCTGCCAACATGAGTAATTAGAAGTAGATATCCTCGGAGTAACCAAGCATCTTAAATCACTTAATAAAAGCAAGTCTTCCGTCCAGACTGTATACCAATCAAGTACCTTTCAGAGTACGCTGATGTAATAGCTCCATAATTAACAATAACATACAACCGCTCGCTCGGCGAAAGATCCGTACCTAAAGACTGGAAAATTAAACGGGCCCCACCAATATCCAAGAAACGCAGTAGGAATAAACCACTAAATTACAGTCCCATATCACTGACGTCGACATGCAGCAGGATTTTGGAACGTGTATTGTGTTTGAACATTGTGAATTACCTCGGGGAGAACGGTCTATTGATACACAGTCAACAGGGATTCAGAAAACATAGTTCTTGTGAAACACAACTAGCACTTTACTAACACAAAGTATTGAGTGCTATCGGCAAGGGATTTCAAATTGATTCCGTATTTCTGAATTTCCAAAAGGCTTTTGAAACCGTACGTTATATGCGACTCGTAATCAAATTGCGTGCTAACCGAATATCGTCTCAGTTATGCAACTGGATTCGTGATTTCCTATCAGAGGTGTCTGAGTTCAAAGTAACTGACTAAAGGACACCAAGTAAAACAGAAGTGATTTCTGGCGTTCTCCTAGGTAGTGTTGTAGGCCCTCTGCTGTAGGCTTAGTGTTGTAGGCCCTTATCTAATAAGCGATTTGGGAGACAATCTGAGCAGCCGTCTTAGGTTGTTTGCAGGTGACGCTGTCGTTTATCGTCTAATAAAGTCGTCAGAACATCAAAAGCAACTGCTAAACGATTTGGATAAGATAAGGTTCGAAAATCGGCAACTGACCCTAAATAATGAAAAGTGTGAGGTCATACACATGAAAGCTAAAAGGAATCCGTCAAACTTCGGTTACACGTAAGTCAATCAAACCTAAAGGCGTCAAGATGAGTTAAGTATCTAGGAATTACACTTATGAATAACTTGAATTGGAAAGAACACACAGAAAATTCCGTGGGGAAGGCGAACCAAAGACTGCATTTTATTGGCAGAACACTTATTGTTAGAAGATCGAAGAGATCTACTAAAGGGACTGCATACACTATCCTTGTCCGTCATCTTTTGGAGTACTGCTGCGCGATATGGGATCCTTACCAGGTAGGGTTAATGGGATCCTTACCAGGTAGGGTTAACAGAGTACATCGAGAAAGTTTAATGAAGAGCAGCGCGTTTCGTATTATCAAGAAATAGGGGAGAGATTGTCACTGACGTGATACGGGATTTGCAGTGGAAAGTATTAAAACAAAGCCGACTTTCGTCGCGGCGAGATCTTCTTACGCAATGTCAATCCCCAGTTTTCTCCTCCGAATGCGAAAATATTTTGTTACTGCCAACCTACATAGGGAGAGCTCACACGGAAAGATTTAGGTGTTCGTTTTCTCTGCGCGCTGTCTAAGAGTGGAATAATAGAGAATTAGTATGAAGGTAGTTCGATGAACCCTCTGCCAGGCTCTTAAGTGTGATGATAAGAGCAACCACGTCGATGTAGATGTGCCAAAAGCACTAAATCAATGGAAAAGGAAACGCAGAGGAGTGAATATAGTTATGGGTGTAGATGTAGAAATTCGCTTGTGCCAACTGGAATTTGCGGACGATAATGTCGTGATTGTCACCGAAAAAGGATATCTAGCTTGCATGGCACGAAAACTACAAGAAGAGTATAAACGATGAGGTTTAGAATTTAACGCCCGGAGAGCAAAATATCTTCCAATAGGGGCAGAACTATCCAGCATTAAACTCGATACACAGGAAGTTTCAGCTTGCAGTAGTAACACATATTTAGGAGCAGAATTTGATGCCAACGATACAGATCATCACGAGATTATAAAACGAGTAACTCAAGTTAGATCACTGGCCTCTTCCTCAAACGAAATCCTTTCCAGTAGCGAAACCGGAAAGAAACGGAAATAAACTATTTATGAGATTCCAATAAAAAGTTCCTTGTTTTATGGGACGGAGACAGAGAGCGTTACAGAGAGCAAGAAGAGGAAGCTGGAGACCGCCGAAACGGAAGTGTTCAGACCCTGACTGAAAATATGCTGAACAGAGAAAACACATAACGAAGATGTTCGATTACCAATGGATGAGAAGGGCATTAACAACTGACATCGAACGGAAACAATTATTAGATTGATGCATAAGTTCGTAGCGTTTTTTCCGGTCGCTATGTCTTTATTTATCAATTGTCATTTTTATTTGTAGTTCACTGTTGCTATTTGAATTTACATATTATCATTTGGGGATAGTGAGTGGCGTTGTGAACGCTAGAAAATCGAGTGTCAAGTGGAGAAACCAGAACAATTCCGATATATTCTTCTGTTTGAGTTCAATAGAGGGGTGACAGCAGCGGAGACAGCCAGAAACATTTGCGCGGTGTGTGGGGATAATGCCAAAGGAAACAGCGCGGCAAGGAAATTGTTCACTGGTTTTAAGGGCTATCGTTTTGAGATTAGTGACTCTCCACGTTCTGGAAGACTTTCGGGGTTTGATAAAGATCGTTTACACGCAGTAATCCACAGTGATACACATCAGTGTACTCGAGAACTGGCAAAAGTGATGAACTGTGATCATTCTTCCATCGTGCGACATTTGCAAGAAGTGGGGAAGGTTCAAAAATCAGATGTTTGGGTGCCACATGCTCTAAGCCAAAATCGCAAAAATCAGAGAATGGCGATATGTGCATCTCTGCTTGCTCGTCGTCAATTGGCTCGTGAACAACACAGACCATTCCTATCCCGTATCGTTACTGGTGACCAGAAATGACGTCTTTATGCAAACATAAGGAAACGAAAGGAGTGGTGTTACGCATGTGGTGGACCAGTGACGGTGTGATGTAATATGAATTGCTTCCCTAAGGTGTAACCATCACTGCTGACATTTACTGTCAACAGCTGAGACGTCTTGCAGACGCAATCCAAGAATAACGACCATGAAGACTGCGTGAAGTGATGCTACTTCACGATAGCGCCAGCCCGCATTCTGCTAGACTGATAAAAAAAACGATAACAGGAGTTACGTTGGGAAGTCATTCCTCACCCACCTTATTTACCTGGCCTTGTGCCCTCGGATTTTCACCTTTTCCGCTCTCTATCGAACTACTTCCAAGGAACTTCCTTTCCTGATGAAAATGTACTCCGAATATGGCTCGACGAGTTGTTCGTCTATAAATCACGTGATTTCTACAGTCGCTGAATCGAAAAGTTACTCCAGAGCTGGCAGACTGTTGTAAATTTTGAAGGAGAACACAGTATCGGTAACTTACGTCTCTTTTATGTATGCGTGTTGTGTTTACTGAACTTTTAGAAAAACGCTACGAACTTCTACACCAGCTTAATGATATGGCATTACCAATGCAACGGATGGGTGAATCCAGGTAAACTAAGAAGACTATGCTGTGGCTCCATCGAACCGCAAAAAACGCGGAAGACCAATTAAAAACTTGGAAACAGGGTATTGTAAGAGCAATGAGATCAAGATAGTTCGGACATGTCCGAAAGAACAGATACCATCTTCATATAGATAAGACTAACCGGCCAATGATCTTCTTCAGTGCGAATACACTCACATTGCCCGAACTCTTGCCGGAATCGGTAGATTGACTGCCTCGAGTAATGAGTATAGCTGGCAGGGACACTACAAATGTAGTGTGTGGACAGAAAGGTGGGAATGTGGGTCTCACGGGGAGCGTGCCAGAGATACGTCCCTGCAGTGGCACTGTCCTCTGTGTCCTCGGTGGCTCAGACGGATAGAGCGTCTGCCACGTAAGCAGGAGATCACGGGGCACGCGTCATCGTAGCGCGGAGGCAGACCGACCAGCTGGTCTTCCTGATGGACCTCTGGGAGGAGAACAAGACGGCCCAGCAGCACAGACGCTACCGCGAAAACTTCAAAAACTTCCTGCAGATTCCACTGCAGACAGCAATCGCCAGAGTCCTCCCCAGCCTGTGACCCTCAGCACCGCCACCAGCCATCTCACCACACTCACCACAAGAATAACGTGGGCAGTGATAGTAAATAAGTGCAACAGAAAAGATAAAGTGCTTTCTCCTCTCGCATCAAATAGTGAAGTATAGTAGTATAAAGTGTTGCTTCTTAGTGAAATCAGTGATACAAAGTGCTTCTCACCAAACATCTGTCATGCTCGCAGCCAAAACAGTGTCAAAGTATGCCCTGTAGTACTACCAGTTTTTTTTATTATTTTTTTTCATTATTTGTAGTATATTGTCTAGGAGACAAGCATTACTTAGTGGAAAGTGCCAACTACTCAAAATTATTATTATTATTTTTTTTAAATGATTTCCTTCACTTTGTCCCTATAAAATTCTATTGTTTATTCACACTCTCCTTTCTGCTTCTCTTATATAATATGACAAAATTTACTCTCTTCTTCAATTTAGGTATAATCTGTAGTATATGTAAAAAAGTTTCTTCCACTTCTGCTCCATCTAGCATGGTGATATTTCCCTCATACTGTCCCACCTAACAGTGTAAACTAGAGGAAGAGATCAAACCAGAATATACAATGTGCCTGTGGCATCACAAGTGCATCACATGCAGAAACATGAACTCAAAATCAATGCATCGAAGCTAAATATAAACTGTTATGCTTGTCCTGCAACGTCCACTCAAAAAAAAAAAAAAAAAAAAAAAAAAAAAAAAAAAAAAAAAAAGGAATGGCCATGTAAAAGGGTTTAAGGAACAACAATAAGAGAAAAACGAAAAAGGAAAAAATATAAAAACGAAAACCTATAAAATGACAGTAATATTAACCAACACTAGGAATATAATAGGTTAATAGAATAAAATGTTTTTTTAATGTATCGTTGTTAATATATTTAAATAAATATATATGGTTACAACAAAAAAAAAAGGTTCGAGTCCCGGTCGGGGCACACATTTTCAACTGCCCCCGTTGATGTTTCTCAACGCTTGTAAGCAGCTAAAGGTCTGAATTAAAACTAATAAACTCGTTACTTCATTTCGACTTTTTCGCAAAAACGATGGCCCTTCTTAACTCACTTTCACCGTTCAAGTGCCAAACTGCACAGCACTCAGCTCTCACAACATACGCTATTTTGGCGTCCATGTGTAAACGAAAACGACCATCAGTGACGGGCGAGCCTCGACACAGGTTTAAAACGCTAGGGACGCTGCAGTAGACTCTGTTGCCACGAGTAGTCGACGGGGACAAAAAGTCGCCCTTGTAAAGCGGGCCTAAAGATGTGGCTGCAGCCGACCGACAGACAGGCCCGGCTGCGGAAGCAGGCGGCCGTACTGGGACGCAGCACTCTCGTTGCGTGAGCACGCGCTGCCTCCGCAGCGTTCCGCCGCCGCCGCCGCCTCCACTTCTGCCGCCGTAATACGTCTTCGTTTCCAACTACTATCGATCCACGCAACTTTCATCAGCCTCCTCCGCGTCTGCCGCGACTATACTTTCCGCCCAAGGCGGGTCTGCACCGTTCGACGTCCTGAGCTACTCACCACCCGCAAGCTCAGTGTCAACAAATGTGCTCACTCCACAGCGAACTGTGCGTCTAGCGCGTGCAATGTCTTTTGCAACACCAATTTTATGCGTGTAGTGTGTTTTCTTTCGAACATGTCCGAAAGAACAGACATGACATACATAATTAAGGTGATAACGGCCAACGATTCTTTCAGTACAGGTGCACATTAAGCTCGAGCTCTACATCTACATCTACATCCATACTCCGCAAGCCACCTAACAGTGTGTGGCGGAGGGTACCTTGAGTACCCCTACCGGTTCTCCCTTCTATTCCAGCATCGCATTGTTCGTGGAAAGAAAGATTGTCGGTATGCCTCTGTGTGCGCTCTAATCTCTCTGATTTTATCCTCATGGTCTCTTCGCGAGATATACGTAGGAAGGAGCAATATACTGCTTGACTCCTCGGTGAAGGTATGTTCTAGAAACTTCAACAAAAGCCCGTACCGAGCTACTGAGAGTCTTCCACTGTAGTTTATCTATCATCTCCGTAACGCTTTTACGATTACTAAATCATCCTGTAACGAAGTGCGCTGTTCTCCGTTGGATCTTCTCCATCTCTTCTATCAACCCTGTCTGGTACGGATCCCACAATGGTGAGCAATATTCAAGCAGTGGACGAACAAGTGTACTGTAACCTACTTCCTTTGTTTTCGGATTGCATTTCCTTAGGATTCTTCCAATGAATCTCAGTCTGGCATCTGCTTTACCGCCGATCAACTTTATATGATCATTCCATTTTAAATCACTCCTATTGCCTACTCCCAGATAATTTATAGAATTAACGGCTTCCAGTTGCTGACCTGCTATATTGTAGCTAGATGATAAGGGATCTATCTTTCTATGTATTCGCAGCACATTACACTTGTCTACATTGAGATTCAATTGCCATTCCCTGCACCATGCGTCAATTCGCTGCAGATCCTCCTGCACTTCAGTACAATTTTCCATTGTCACAATCTCTCGATATACCACAGCATCATCCAAAACGCCTCAGTGAACTTCCGATGTTATCCACAAGGTCATTTATGTATATCGTGAATAGCAACGGTCCTACGACACTCCCCTGCGGCACACCGGAAATCACTCTTACTTCGGAAGACTTCTCTCCATTGAGAATGACATGCTGCGTTCTGTTATCTAGGAACTCTTCAATCCAATCACACAATTGGTCTGATAGTCCATATGCTCTTAATTTGTTCATTAGCTCTTACGTAAATAGGGGAGATGCTGCGAGTAATGAGCCTAACGAACAAGGACACTGCATCAGTAATGTCTGGTGTAAGTTGAGAATATGTGTCTGATGGGGGGCATGCTGTGGTACCCGTGCGGCTGTGGTGACCACTGTAGTGGCGTAATGATCAGCGTATCTACCTAGCAAGCAGGCACCCGGGTTCCAATCCGGGTCCGGCACAAGTTTTCAACTTGACCCATCGATATAACTCAATGCCCATTGGCAGCTAATGTCTTTAGTTCCTTTGTGCCTCAATACCAAGCATTTAAGACCGTTTTGATTCTGTATCAATACCAAGCATTTAAGACCATTTTGATTCCGTACCTTCAGCTGGTGAGGCAACACTGATCCAGCGTCTTATTGTCTACTATAACCCGCAAGCTGTATTATGGTGTGTGATGGACGATATTTTGTGTACCACTGCCACTCATCCCCTTTTCCTGTTTCAGCGCTGTACGGTTCGCGGGAAGAACGATTGTTGGTTAGCCTCCGAGCGAGTTCGAATCTAATTTTACGTCCATAGTCCTTTCGCGAGGTATTCGGAGGAGGGAGCAATGTACTGGTTGACTCTTCTCGAAACGTATGCTCTCTGAATTTTAACAGTAAACCACACGGTGATGCAGAACGCCTTTCTTGCAGCGTCTGCTAATGGAGGTGGCTGAGCCACTCCGTCACGCTTTCGTTCCTACTAAACGAATCTGCAACGAAATGGACTGCTCTTCTCTGGATGTTCTCTGTTTCCTGTATCAGTCCTATCTGGTACTGATCCGTGACTGAAGAGTAATATTCAGTTATTGGTCGAACGAATATTTTGTAAGCTACTTCATTTGTGGAACAACTACTTTTCCTTAACATTCTTCCAATAAATGTTAGTCTGGTATCTGCCTTAATGTTTAATGAACCTGATTGCTTCCATTGACCATTCTGAAATGGTGTAATTATACAATAATGGGTATTTCTGCCTATTTATATCGGAGGATAGGGTGAAGTAATGCATAATTTATAAAAAAAGTTTTTCAAAATGTTGACTGGAATATGTTGTTGTTGTTGTTATTGTCTTCAGTCCTGAGACTGGTTTGATGCAGCTCTCCATGCTACTTATTCTGTGCAAGCTTCTTCATCTCCCAGTACTTACTGCAACCTACATCCTTCTGAATCTTCTTAGTGTATTCATCTCTTGGTCTGATTGGAATATACAAAGAACAAATAAAAAAGGAAACCAAGCAGATATTTGGAAAAATAAATTTAAGTTACAGAGAAGCTACACGAACTTTTAGGTATACCGATGACACTTCAATTCAGCAGAGACGGCGAAGAACTTGCTACATCGGCTGAAAGAAGTAGATACTGTCTTAAAAAGTAGTTATGAGATTAACACCAACAAATGTCAAATAAACGAATGAAGTGAAGTTAAATAATGTCCTGAAGGAATCAGGTTAGGAAAGCAGACACCAAAAGCAGTACACGAGTTCTGCTATTTGGGCGGGGATGACGGCAGAAGTAAACAGGATACAAAATGCAGATTGTCTATAGCAAGAAAAGCATTCCTGAAGAGGAATTTGTTAACATCGAGTACAAACTTAAGCTTAGGACACCTTTTATGACGCTGTTCGTCTGGGGTGTAACCTTGTACGAAAGAGAAATGTGGACGATAAATAGTACAGACGAGACGAGAATAGCAGCTTTTGAAATGCACTTCCACAAAAGAATGCTAAGGATTAGATGGGTAGATCGGATAATAAACGAAGTAGAACTGAACTGAGTCGCCGACAAAAGATCTTTATGACACAGTTTGACAAAAAGATGGCACAGGTTGATAGGACACTACTTGGGTAATAGAGGGAAGTGGGAAGTGGGGGAGGGAAGGAGGGGAGGCTAGGGTGTAAAAACTGTACAAGGAGATCAAGATTCGACAGGATCAAGTGCACGTAGAATACAGTATTTATGGAGAAATGATGAGACTTGCGTATAAGTTGCCTGGAGAGGTGCATCAAACCAGTCCACGGACTGAAGAAAAGAACATTTTTTACCCCCGCATTTTACTATTACTGGTCTACAGAAGTTCAACACGAATAACTTACGGAAGTCAATGATATATTATGCCCACGAGTATCTTTCCGGGTTCACTCGAAATAAAATTTTGGAAGCTAAACAATCTCTCTTTGTTAATCTGTGTAGTTCCAATTCGTGTAAGAAATCCCCGTGACAATGACCAGCACAAAACCAGTATAACATAAAAGAACACTACACTAACTTTATGATATATTCCTTCTGTTTAATGCCATACTCGCATATGGTAGTGTGGTTTGTTAGCTACGCTGATAATTGCCAGATTGCAAATTCAGAGTTTGTGTCTTCTATCACCGACTGGTTCAAGCGTCTTTTCTGAAAGTTCAGTAGACTTTCATTTCTAGCAGCATTTCTGATAACTGGAAAAGTCTCATTTGACGGTGGTTCACCAGACTGCATCTGTCTGCATAACGAGCTGGCTGTGAGCCAGGGTGGATAAAAGCATAGGTGTGTTCTCCTCAGCAGAATAAGGCAAAATAAAGTACTTTGCTGTTTAAACCAGCCTTTGGGTTAACGGCAGCATTACTTTGTACAGGACACTGAGTGAGGTGGCGCAGTGGCTGGCACACTGGCCTCGCATTCGGAGGACGACGGTTCAAATCTGCATCCGGCCATCCTCATTTAGGTTTTCCGTGATTTTCCTAAATTGCTCCAGGCAAATGCCGGGATCGTCCCTTTGAAACGGCACAGCCGATTTCCTTCCTCATCCTTCCCTTACCCGAGTTTGTGCTACGTCTCTAATGAGCTCATTGTTGACGGGACGCTAAGCACTATCTCCTATTCCTTTGTGCAAGAGGTTAACTATGTACCAGGGGACTACTGATGGCAGAAATGCATTTCGTGTTTAATTCGCTACACTCCCTTGTACAAGTTGGCTACAATAACGTGGCCATATGTAAGCGTTAGTCAACTATTCTAGAAACAATCTCTCGTTATGACTTCCTACTCTTTCCTCACACAGTTTTTTCTCAGTGCCTCACTAACGGGTACTATATTGAGCTACGACACCTCTGAAGTCAAGTATTTTTAAATTGATGTTGTGGTCTTCAGCCCGAAGACTAGTTTGCTGCAGCTGTCCACGATAGTGCATCACCGCTTCAACTCTGAATAACTGCTGCAGTCTAAATAATGTTAAACTTGCTTACTGTAATCAAGCCTTGCTTTCCCTCTAGAATTCTCACCCCTAAGTTATCAAAGTGATGATTTTCGGTTGCTTCTGGATCCATCCTATCAACCAGTATCTCCTCTGTCATGTTACACATTTCTTTTTCCACCAGTATTATTCGATACCCCTTCATTACTTATAGGATCTATCTAATTTTGAAACATTCTTCTGTAGTACAGCATTTTAAAAGCTTCTATTCTCTTCTTGTCTGAACTTTTTATGATCCACGTTTCATTTCCATACTTCACTACACTTACGATAAATACCTTAAGAACGACGTCCTAACATTCAATTGCTACATGAAAAGGAATACACTCAGCAACATAACGGATTTATTCTCTAAGCAAAGAAAGGAAGTCGGCAAACGCACGATGAGCAGAGAGGCACAGCGTGGACTGACGTGTCTGCTTCAAGGAAACCCCAAGTGGGGTCAAAAAATAAACAAGTCCTCAACAAATACAAATAGGATGTTTGCTTGTAGCATACTTAATGATTTTTCGTATTACGGTTCATTTTTATTTTTCATGTACACAGGGGTAGGAGATGTAAGCCGAAAGGGGGAGGGGGAGGGGACAAGGGACACGAGTGAGCATTGTCAACAGCCCTTAATAGTGGATGAGTAAGTGCACCCGAACATGTTTGGGTCCGTCTACGCTTGTGTCATGAGGGTTTACAGGTCACAACCTAATTGCACCACACAACTGCCCCAACGCAACGATGTCACTACCTCTATTCCTCCCCTAATCCAAGATGTCCACAAGTCATGGGAGGCGGAAGGTTCTGGGTTCGAGTACTGTCATATTTAATTTCCTCAGATTTCGTGTTTTCCACGCCAGTGCCACGAGCACCCACTAGGGTAGGAGCGCCTCCCCCCCGCCCCAACAACAGCACCGCCATCTGTCATTTAAACAACTGTAGCATTGGCAGAACTGCAGCATCCGCCACTTTATTTAAACAATTTGAGCAAAATGCATGCAGCAAACAATTTAGAGAGAGCTGCTATGAGCAATTAACGTACAGCGCACTCACACGCTGACGGCCGACTAATCAAAATAGTGGCTATCATACGAAATTATGGAATTTAAATAATTACAACTGTGCACGGCAGACCTAGTCTTGCAACCCATGCATGAAGCTGAAATTGTTGATGAAGATATAGCGGTCGTTCCGCTTTCACCGCCATAATATTATGTTGGGAAACATTATCAAGCTGTCTTGTTAAGCTGTATCGGCCAAAACGATGTACAATGAAACCTGTAGATTGACAGGGAGATGAAATCAACCTCTCCGACTGAATCGAATTGGGTGGTTTCTCATCTACTCCTAACACTTAAACAAAACAAACATTCGTCGTTTTTGTTATTTTATTTTATTTAATTTAATTATTATAAAATGACTCTTAGCGACTATTAAGATGTCGTAGAGTTTGGCGCGTATCTAGGATTCAGATTGCCTAATGCACGGTTATTTTAATTAATAAAAAACAGAGCTGTCCTTAGCTCTGTTAAGATAATCGATACGGAGAAAGAAAGTTAACTTATCTACACCGAAGAGCCAAAGAAACTGGTACACCTGCCTAATATCGTGTAGGGTCCCTGCGAGCACGAAGAAGTGCCGTAACACGACG
This sequence comes from Schistocerca piceifrons, assembly GCF_021461385.2. Lineage (NCBI taxonomy): Eukaryota > Metazoa > Arthropoda > Insecta > Orthoptera > Acrididae > Schistocerca > Schistocerca piceifrons. The sequence goes on along the minus strand of NC_060138.1, from coordinate 498,022,493 downwards.
TGGCATGAACTCGACTAATCTCTGAAGTAGTGCTGGAGGGAACTGACACCATGAATCCTGCAGAGCTGTCCATAAATCCGTAAGAGTACGAGGTGGTGGAGATCTCTTCTGAACAGCTCGTTGCAAGGTATCCCAGATATGCTCGATAATGTTCATGTCTGGTTACTTTGGTAGCTAGCGGAAGTGTTTAAACTCAGAAGAGTGTTCTTGGAGCCAGTCTGTAGCAACTCAGGACGTGTGGGAAGTCGCAGTGACCTGCTGGAATTGCCGATGTCCGTCGGAATGTACAATGGACATGAATGGATGCAGGTGGCCAGACAGTATGTTTACGTACGTGTCACCTGTCAAGGTTGTATCTAGACGTGTCAGGGGTTCCATATCACTCAAACTGCACACGCCTCACATCATTACAGAGCCTCTACCAGCTAGAACAGTCCCCTGCTGACATGCAGGATCCATACATTCATGAGGTTATCTCCATACCCGTACATGTCCATCCACTCGACACAATTTGAAAGGAGACTCGTCGGACCAGGCAACATGTTTCCAGTCATCAAGTCCAATGTCGGTGTTGACACGGGCTCAGGAAAGGCGTAAAGTCTTGCGTGGTACAGTCATCAAGGGTACACGAGTGAGTCTTCGGATCCGAAAGCCCATACCGATGATGTTTCGTTGAATGATTCGCACGCTGACTCTTGCTGACGGCCCAGCATTGAAATATGCCGCCATTTGCGAAGGGGTTGCACTTCTGTCACGTTGAATGACTCTTTTCGGTCGTCGTTGGTCCCGTTCTTGCAGGATGTTTTTCCGCCCGCAGCGATGTAGGAGATTTGATGTTTTACCGGATTCCTGATATTCACGGTACGCTCGTGAAATTGTCGTAAGGGAAAATCCCCACTTCATCGCTACCTCGGAGATGCTGCATCCCATCGCTCGTGCGCCTACTATAACACCATGTTCAAACTCACTTAAATCTTGATAACCTGCCATTGTAGCCGCAGTAAGCGACCTAACAACTGCATCAGACACTTGTTGTCTTACACTATGTAATCAAAAGTATCCGGACACTCCTATAAACAAATGTTTTTCATATTAGGTGCATTGTGCTGCCACCTACTGCCAGGTACTCCATATCAGCGACCTCAGTAGTCATTAGACATCGTGAGAGAGCAGAATGAAGCGCTTTGTGGAACTCACGGACTTCGAACTTGGTCAGGTGATTGGGTGTCACTTGTGTCATACATCTGTATGCGTAATTTCCACACTCCTAAACATCCCTAGGTCCACTGTTTCCGATGTAGAAACGTGAAGGAACAGGTACAGCACAAAAGCGTACAGGCCGACCTTGTCTCTTGACTGACAGAGACCGCCGATAGTTGAAGAGGGTCGTAATGTGTAATAGGTAGACATCTATACAGACTATCACACAGATATTCCAAACTGCATCAGGATCCACTGCAAGTACTATGACAATTACGCGGAAAATGAGAAAACTTTGATTTCATGGTCGAGCGGCTGCCGGTAAATGCCAAACGACGCCTCGCTTCGTGTAAAGAGCGTAAACATGGGACGATTGAACAGTGGAAAAACGTTGTGTGGAGTGACGATCCGATGGCTGAGTGTGGGTATGGCGAATTCCCGGCGAACGCCATCTACCAGCGTGTTTAGTGCCAACATTAAAATTCGGAGACGGTGGTGTTATGGTGTGGTCGTGTTTTTCATGGAGGGGGCTTACACCCCTTATTGTTTTGCGTGGAACTATCACAGCACAGGCCTACATTTATGTTTTAAGCACCTTCTTGCTTTCCAGTGTTGAAGAGCAATTCGAGGATGACGATTGCATCTTTCAACACGATCGAGCATCTGCTCATAATGCACGGCCTGTGGCTGAGTGGTTACACGACAATAACATCCCTGTAATGGACTGGCTTGCACAAAGTCCTGACCTGAATCCTATAGAAAACCTTTGAGATGTTTTGGAACGCCAACTTCGTTTCAGGTCTCACCGACCGACATCGATACCTCTCCTCAGTGCAGCACTCCGTGAAGAATGGCCTGCCATTCCCAAAAAAACCTTCTAGCTCCTGATTGAAGGTGTGCCTGCGAGAGTGGAAGCTTTCATCAAGGCTAAGGGTGGGAAAAAACCATATTGAATTCCAGCATTACCGATGGAGGGCGCAATGAACCTGTAAGTCATTTTCAGCCATGTGTCCGGATACTTCTGATCACATAGCGCATATACGCGTTACCAACAGCAACGACGTATTCTGCCTGTTTACATACCTCTGTATTTGAATACGCATGCCTATACCGGTTTCTTTGGCGCTTCATTGTATATCGTATAATAACGTGTTGCATGAGAGACTGCACAAGTGAGAGTAGGAAGAAGAATAAAACACAATCTAAAATCAGAAGAAACTGAAAGAAATCACAGGAATACAACCGGAGGATGGTGTGGCCCGAAATGAATAGTTCAGAAATATAGAGAGCATACACAAAGCTTGGCACTACACGTAGCTTCGTTGTTGAGCGTAGAGATGCAGTTTGTCATACAGGAGACTGGAATTGGGAAATAAAAATCAGGGGAACGAATGGATGGTACCCAACATATGGATTTATAAAAGGTGAGGTGTTACTACATCCAAACCAAAACGTCATATTTGAAGATTATGCTGTTCGTAGTACGACCGAATGTGATTAATTAGATTGCATGACAAAGCAACTACGAAGGATGCACCCAACCCTAGAGTTAGATACTCGTAAAATTACAGACGTCTTAGAGTTCCTCTTGAAGGTAAATTCTACCTACTCTGAAATTGATGTTCATTAGGTTTTCCTAGACTATGCGAACCCAAATAAGGTTTACAGCCACAATGAGGATGCTATGAAGTTAGAAACTGTAGAGGAAGTAGACATTCTCTTTGTTGCACTGAGACATATGGTGAGATTATGTCATCTCGTACGGTATTCACAAGGCGAAACGCTACATCCGATATGGATGGGGCGCACAGAGATCTTGTTCAGGTTCATAGGGGCTTAACATATAACATCTGCCAACCGGTTACGAAGGGAAAAGTACATCTGCAATACCAAAATGGCTAGTAGTCCAAATCAGATGCTATACGTAGTGCAGTGAAACGCCGTGAGGAGCGCTATGGTCGTGAGTGAACAATTCAGACTAGCAGAGGAGAAGTGGGTCGACGTTGAATGTGTGGAGGATCCATGAACTTTGAACAGCAAAATTCCAAATCTACCAAATACAGTAATAGCGATACTGGAAAGTCCAGACCCCAAGGCTGTCATAATTCCATCTAACAAGAATTTGGTGATTCTGAAGTTGGATCAGGTTTGCTACGAGCACTTGCTTAGTGTGGAAGTTATTGCCACATCTACAAAACTGGTAGTAACAAATATTTATTTGCAGTATAACAATTACATATGTGAATACTTGGAGCCTATGAAGACTGCAATTTTAGGGTGGGTAGAAGAAAATATATTGTCAGTATGGACGCCAATGTGTGCTCTATACTGTAGAGTAGTAGCTGCACTGATGTTAGGGTACTAGACCTAATGAATCAATTATCCCAATTTAATAACAGTAAGCAGGCCTAATAATCAACGACATATCAATATCGAGTAGGAGCTTGGTTAAAGAGAAGCCTTTGAAGATATTAAAGAATGGTAAGTAGATAACGAGTCAACTACAGGCAATCACAATACTCTACACGATGTTCGGATATTTCTGTTACAAACTTCTAAGACTTATAGAAGGGAGTGAGTACATAATATTTTGAATAGGAAACCATGCCGGAAAACATCATGCAACGACGTTACAGAGCCTCAAATTCGTCTGTAAAAGTATCCACAAGGTGATTCCAGATTATGTTACACACTTTCTAGGATAATGGACCTGATACATGGATCAGTTTGAGGTAAGGGTCCCTGTACCGGAAATTAACAAGTCGATAGTTATAAGCGAAAACCGTTCTGATATGGCTGACAGTGGAACAGATGTACTGTTACTGTTGCTGCTAAGATTGTAGGGTAGGCAACTTTCAGAGGTGGTAGAATGGACCAAAACAAGACAAAATGTCCGGTAAATATGAGCTGTAAAATGCATACCTTAAAAGCTATGAGCACTTGTTCACTAGATATGTGTTTCACACTAGCGAAGGTGAACAAATGCTCATAGCTCTTCAGGTACGCATTTTAGAGCCCTTTTCTGCTAGCCTTTTTTTTCTTGTTTCGGCCTAGACTGCCATCTCTGAAAACTGAATACTCTAAATTCTTAGCAACAAAAGTACCGGTAAATGTATTCCATCGTCAGACGTAACAGAATGGTTTTCGTTCGTAACTTTCGACTCCTTTGTTTCCGAACACGGACCCTGAACTCAAACTGATACACTTATCCATCTCCTTCATTCTAGAAAGTTTTTCCCATCATACGGAATCATCCTGTGTATAAATACATTTACGGGCACCGGTGCCTACAAATCTGACGCTCTGTAGCGTCGTTGGATGACGTTTCCGGACATGGGTTCCTATTCGAAACATTATGCAGCCACTCACCTCGTCAAATTCTAGAAGTTTGTAACGAGAATTTCCGAACATTGTGAAGCATAAACAGGGCACAGGGGAACAATAGTGACTCATCACTAGAATGTCCAAAAAGCTGACTGGTCACTTATAAGATCTGAACTTGCCAGGGCGAGACGATCATCACAGTCTTCATAACACAGCAAGCGGGATGGAAAAAGTAACAACACATGCAATGGACAGGACTACGTCGATTGTCAGAAATAAACAATTACGATGGAAAGTACCGTAGACTGCAGAATACAGTAACTTCAGAAAGGTCTGTATGTACCGTAAGGCGTATCAGCGAGCCTAGATGAAAAAGAAAGAGAGAGAGAGAGAGAGAGAGAGAGAGAGACGGCTGAAAATTCATAAAGAAAAGCAGCTGGGACACAAGAAAACATCATTAAAGTGCCTGATACTGGTGGATGAATTACGTTTCAAGTTAATTGTGCTTAAATCTCCGAGGTACACCTTTTACAGTAATGGTCAGCAAAATAAGAGCACATACACTTTTGCTAATTTCAAAAAGAAAAGATTGGCAGCTAACAAAAGACGGACATGAATAGACCAGTCGCAGGCGTTACTGCCGGCTGATACAGAGGAAGATGAAAGTCAGAGAAGGTTGCTAGAAGAAATGGGCGAGATTTATGACACACATATTTCAGTGATGATCTTCACTGACGAAGAAGTAAGACTGGCTACCCGTGAGATAAAAAAGACTCGGGAGCCAGAGTGCAAAAATGCCGAAGTACTTGAGGAACTATAGGATAAGATTATGTCCTAATTGACAAGACTTAAAGGACTGTTCGTTGGAAGGGAGAATCCCAAACTCGTGGAAATTAGAACAGCTGGTCATCTGTATTAACTAACGGCTAGCCCTGTGCACGGCGCACGGGCCGTGCGGGATTAGCCGAGCGGTCTGAGGCGTTGCAAATATGGACTGTGCGGCTGGTCCCGGCGGACGTTCGAGTCCTCCCTCGGGCATGGATGTGTGTGTGTGTCCTTAGGATAATTTAGGTTAAGTAGTGTGTAAGCTTAGGGACTGATGACCTTAGCAGTTAAGCCCCATAAGATTTCACACACATTTGAACATTTTTGAACGGCGCACTGTTCCCGTTGCAGGTTGTCTATCTGACGGCTTCCAGTGGCGACAAAAATTTTATTTTCAGTATTTCATACATTTATTAGCTGGATTTAAATATTTATAATACTGCCACAGTGCTCGTTAAGAGCTAAACTCTTATGTTAAAGGCTTGACACAGAAAGACAAGTCAGTACTACAGTTAGAAAATGTGTGTATATCTTGAGGCTGCATAACTCACAGCGCGCAAATGACCCAGACTATATTCATCCCTTATTTGAGAATGAGAGCACTTAGCGACTTTCAACAAACTTTAACCGTAATTTCAAACGCTTTTCTCACTTACATTCTTGAGGTCGAATATTCAACACATTAACTCATTTGTATATTAATGAAACAATTGAAGCTGTTTTATATTTGGAAGTTTGATTCTTTAAAAAATTGTAGTGGGGTCACTGTTACTTCAGGAACAGAACGACAAGAATCCCTTATAGGCGAAGTTCTATTGACCCATATGCCTATTAAATAAATCAGCAAAACTGCAAGAGGGATTGCTCTCCAAGAGACTAACAAAGTTAAAAGAACTGAGACGACTCAACCAAAACCAGCATGGGCTTCGGCACGGGTAACCTGCAGTGGCATTCACTGTTCTCACGCCTGCATGACTTGCAATGCCCTACTGCTTTATACAAAAGTTTAAGGGGCTGTTGTATTAACAGGCAAGCCGAATTTACTTGCCCAAGTACAGTTAAGCAGGAAGTAATAAGGAAAGGATATCCACATATTTCTATTTCAGGATATCCACAAGTTTCTATTCCAGGAACAAGAGTTTTGGATCTACGCATGGAGCCCTGCTACAAAAAATGACATCGGTGCCAAAAGCAACTGGCTGTGTAGCTTAGGTATACAATCTGCTTCTAATCGTGGCTGACAATCTACAGCATAGATAGGAGACAAGGCAAAGATTGCAATGGAAATAATACACAAATAGTGTCCTGAAAATAAAAGTTGCTGTTCATAAAACGGTCCATATACAACTAAAAGAAGTCTATGACACGACGTCATACGCTTAGGATCGGACGAGAAGCCATTCGGAGGGTAAAAAAAAATACAGTTATTTAGGCATAGTGTTAGATGAAAAGCAGAAATTCCTAGCTCATGGTAAAAATGTCAGCACCGAAGCCTCAGCCATAACGCAAAAAAATCGTGAATATGGCCCTACATAGATTTTTACAACTAATGAGAGTATATCACGAGTAAATACTCGTTGGCATCGTGGCATACCGAGATAGTGTGACACGGAGGTAATGTAGTATATACGGAGGTAGTGTGGAGTAATAGTGTTAGAGATTGAGGTTGGCGAAAATTTTATGACGGGTGCAGAAAGAAGCCTTGCTAAGGACTTGCAGGGGCCTAACGTACAACAGCAGGTGATGTCCTTATGGTGTTTTCTGGGATATGACCAACTGACTCTGTCGAAAGGTATAGAGGAGACGGCACACAGTTCCGTGAGTCTGTGGGCGCTTATGCTGATAGCACAATGGAAATAAAGCCCAAGTTATAAGACAGTGGCTGGAAGTTTCGGGAGTAGCAATACTGAAAGCTGTATTTTTACGAAATATTTCATAACATCGAGGAAAGATAACTGATGAGCGATATCTAACTATCCTAGGAGATGACCAACTTTTATCCTCTTATGAGCCATACCATACGTACCTGAAAAGGATTAAAAAACGATACTACGATTTATGTGACTGTGGACACCTTGGATCGCCAGATCATGTTATCATGGTGTGCGTGATGCACAGATGAAAAACGGTGCATGTTGGGAGAGGAAGCACACATGCCACAGTCAGGTATGGAGTAATGTGTGATGTGTTGAACAAGATATGTCAGAATGTCGCATGAGTTAGAACAGTATCTGTCAGCGAGACATGGAGTTTTAAGAGATAGAACCTAGAGATCGTCGCAGAGGGAGAGAGGAATGAAGACTGAGACACGGGAAAGCAGCACAGTTGAAGACCAAGGAAATGAGGAGTAATCACACGAAACGACACGACACTAACAAGAGAACATGGAGTGGGTCTATGAGTGTGTATACAGAGCCACACGAACATGGTAATGTTCTACAAAAGTAAGTGTCACGTCGACTGAAAAGCACAAAAAAACCGGATAAATGTGAGTAGGACTCGTGCACCAAGGGCTCCGTACAAACCTATGTACAGGGAGGTTCCAGCAAAAAGACCTCCCGTATTTGGAGAGGCCGTCGTGTGAGTTGTGGCTGTGATACTGATATGGAGGGGGTATCGATCGATAGCGGTATACCTGCCATTTTCAATAGGCGCAGTGGCTTGGGTTGGCTAGGTGACCCGATCTCGGACTATAACAACGCCGGTGAACGTGGCGCGTCCGAGAGCATCCATCCAGCAATCTCCAAACCGTCCAGCACTTAAGATGCAGCTTAGCTGGATTGTCTGTTAGGAATGTAGGAGATCCTCACATGCGCCCAAACTAAACGATGGGTACTCAAGAAATAAGTGAAAGAGATTTTGAAACTCGCAGTGCTGTGTGTTAAGAAATTCGTCACGGCATTCCCGCTGACGTTGTTTTGATTTCTTTTGATGAGGCCCACTTCCACTTGTTACGTATCGTAAAAAAACAAAATTTCCGCTATTGGGCAGCAGAAAACCCTCAGGAATTTCACTAGCGACCACTTTTCAGCCATCGTGCAACAGTTTGGTGCGACATTGCTGAATTTGGTGTTGGGGTCCGTATTTTTTTGAAGAAGATGCCGTAACGACAACGGTTAATTCAAATCGCTGCTGTCACACGATAGAGAGCTTCCTCCGACCTAATTTCAACCAATTTCTTGGGAACCATGAAGAGGAAGAAATCGAGTTCCAACAAGACGGAGCCACAACTTGCACTTCTCGGCGTTCTCTAAAAATTCTGAGAGAGTCGTTTCCTAGAAGTCTGCTCTCTTCGCGAGGAGACATCGCCTGGTCCCCAAAGTCACCCGATGTATCACTTTGTAATTTTATTCTTTGAGGACACTAGGAGGCTCAAGTGTACAAACATTGCCCCACAACCCTGCAAGCACTTAAGGAGGCAGTCACCCAGGAACTGTCTGTCATTCCACCGGAAATGACACGAAGAACTGTGTACAAGTTCCGGAAAGGCCTTCCTCAATATGTCAGCAAGGGAGGACGCCATTTATCGGACATAATTTTAAAAAGCAGCTAATATAAAATGGCATACTATTTGTTGTTCACAAATAGAAGTATTTTCTCTGTATCTTTGTTTGCTTGTAATTACTTTTTGAATTGCTGGAGGTATTTCGCCGGACCCTGTTTACAGATACTTCATCCATCCTGGGAATCGAGAATTTCCACGACTTTGGCTGTTATCGATTTCGTACTGGCAAGATAACAAAATAGGTGACACAAATCTTTTGACTGCATGGATGCGCAATACTTAATTTTTTTTACATCACCAACGAACAGTAAGTGTGGTATGTGACATAAATGTGAACTTGATACCTCTACACAGTCCTGAGAAAAAGCGGTCTTAGCAGACATACAGACGGGACAGTCGGATAATCTGAAAAACTTTTTTTCTCCTGCGATATAATTACAAATTAACAATCTTTGTATTTTTGCTTTACTTGTACCAGCGACACCTTGCTTCTTGCCAAATTTCATGATTCTAACTCTACGGAAAGTATCCCATAGGTTTTGATAAGTGAGTTTGCGACTACCAAAATATGTGACAAATGGCCGTATCTTTTGACTGCAATGACTTAGAAGTTTACATTTTTTACACCATTAAGGAGCTATAGAGCTTAGTACGTGGCGTAAACGTCAACTCGATACGTCTGTCCGTTCCTGAGGAAAAGGGGTCGGACAGACAGACAGTCAGTCCGACGGACGGACAACTAAATGATCCTATAAGGGCTCCGTTTTCACCCTAAAAAGATCAAAAGCGCATTAATTTACTAACAATTTGCAAGGTTAACAGAACTCCATCGAGGCTTGTGAACGACATGGGTAAACAGTAAGCGCTTGTCTGGCCTGACACTCCAAGAAACCAACCGATATAACAATCTTTTCTTCGGTTCAAATGGCTCTGAGCACTATGCGGCTTAACTTCTGAGGTCATCAGTCGCCTAGAACTTAGAACTAATTAAACCTAACTAACCCAAGGACATCACACACATCCGTGCCCGAGGCAGGATTCGAACCTGCGACCGTAGCGATCGCTCGGTTCCAGACTGTAGCGCCTAGAACCGCACGGCCACTCCGGCCGGCTTTTCTTCGGAAAATTGTTTGAGTCTCATGAAAGATAATTTCAGGCAGCATCACATGAGCAAACACTGTGTAGATATGGAGAACGGAGTGTCATTACAGGGTTTCCCTTGGTTTATACGTTTCTTGTGTTGACACCATGATGTGATAGTCTGATATGGTTGTGAAATAGATTCTGCCTTAACATTAGGGTGCAAAAGTAATTTACCATTATCGAATTTCAGGTACCCCTGTTATGCAAACAGCTGTTGCAGTATACACGTACCTGAAATCCAGTAATTTTGTCTGCAGACACAGTTACTGCTGGACCATCAAAAGCAAATCACGAATAATTACAACTACAATGTTACATTTATAAATGGGATTAAAACATAATTGACAAATCTGATCTGATATACATTCTAAGACGAGCCTGCTGATACCATGAAGCATTAGTGATTAGAACGGTAATTAGAAATTAGATACAATTTTAACTTCATATTAACAAATTATAATGCATATCTTGAAGTAGATCAGTAATATACTGCCGCGAATTGTGGTGTGCGCATTGTGGCGTACCGGTCTGCTGCGAGTCACTTCAAAACCGTACACCAGTAATTATTTGTTATTTGGTACTTTTCATTTCGGAAGATTCTCCAAATTTTTTATGTTTGTAACGTTTCTGTATTCTGAAATATTCGATGTTTGTATAAATAGCAGCAATCTTCGTCCAGAAGTTCAGTTCTGTTCACGCTGCACACAGGCGTCCGTAATAAACGTGCTTCCAGTGCTAAGAGTTATACTTAACTGATGACGCTGCTTCCGCATTTGAACAAAAGTGCGGTTACGATGTGGCAATATTATGCTGCAATTTTTGTAACAATTGCATTATGAAACAGAGCTAGTACAGTTTATGATAGTCACTATATGGCAAATCTTCTGTATGACGGCAAATACATAAATACAAATAAATAAATGTTCTTAGGCCGAAGACTAATTTGAGCAACTCACTGCTTTGTTAGGTCTGGCCCTATTGGAGATTGCGCGCCTTCCTCTGACCGTCGAGCTGACCTTACCAGCCGGTAATAGGGGAGGAGTCTACAGTTAGGTTAGGTAAGTCAGTTTAAAGGTTGGAGGAAGGCAAGGGAATGCCACGTACAACAGCACCTTACCCACCATCTGTAAGCAGGCTATTTAGAAAACGATATACTTCCGGCAAAGAAAAGTCTCTTTAGTGGCTCGTAGTACAATTGAGTTAAATAACTATGAGCACATAATGGTACCGCTCGTTATTACGGCTTCCTGGAAACTACGTCCAGTGAAATTTGCTCCCAAAAAGGTCCCCCAGGCAGAAGAGCCGAAGGCTCTTGCATGGTTTTCTACTTTATAATAACGACTTGTAAAGAAGACAGCAGCTGCTCAAACAGGAACGGCATCCCCTCAAGTTTTACGATCGGAACTGATACTAATTTGTTTTATTTTCTGTCTGAAGCGGTCACAAAATTTGTTCTTGTGACTAGATATAAAACATAACAACCGAACTCCGAACACGGGATTTAAAAAACCATATCCCTTCTAAAACTGGCATCCATGAGTCGGAGCGTGGAATGCTAGATGTCAATCGGGTATGGAAATTAGAGGATTTAACAAGGGACATCGATAGGTTGAAGTTACATGTAGTGGGAATTAGCAAGGTGCAGTGGCAGGAAAAAATTTGTGGTAAGGTCTTATGGGACCAAACTGCTGAGGTCATCGGTCCCTAAGCTTACCCACTACTTAATCTAACTTAAACTAACTTACGCTAAGGAAAACACACACCCATGCCCGAGGGAGGACACGAACCTCCGACGGGGGGAGCTGCGCGGACCGTGACAAGGCGCGCGCGGCTGTGGCAGGAAGAATAGAACTCCTGGTCAAGTGACAATAGGGCTATAAAAACTAAATGAGATAGGGGTAATGTAGCAGTATCCCTAATAACGAATAAGAAAATAAGCATTCGGATAAGCGTCTATGATCAGCGTAGTGAACGCATTATCTTAGCCAAGATTGCACGAAGCCAACACGCACTATAGTAACACAAGTTCACATTGCAACTAGCTCAGGAGAGGAAGAAGAGGGTGAAAGAATATACGGTGAGATAAAAGAAATATTCTGAAAGTTGGGAGCGAGGACAATTTAATTATAATGGGAGACTGCAATTTGATAGTCGGAAAAAGAAGAGAAGGCAAAATAGTAGGAGAATATGGACTGGAAGAGGGAGGGAGGAATTAAAGAGGGACTCGTTGCGCAAAATTTTGCACAGAGCATAATTTAATCATTGTTAACAGATGATTTACGAATCATGTAAAAAGACTGCATACGTGGAAAAGAGCTGGAGCTACTGGAAGCTTTCCGACTGATTACATATTGGTAAGGCAGAGATTTCGTAGCCAGATTATAAACTGTAAGACATTTCCATGTTCAGATGTGGACTCTGACCATAATTTATTGGTTATGAAGTGTGAGATAAAAATTAAGGAATTGCAAAAATGTGGGAAATTAAGGAGATGGGATGTGGATAAGTTAAAATAACCAGCGATTATTGAGAGGTTCAGAGGGAGCCATGGGCAGAACTTGACTGAAGAAAGGAAAGGGTATATGGTAGAAGGCAAACGGGTAGCTTTGAAGAAAGAAAGGTTAGAGTTTTAAATGGTTCAAATGGCTCTGACCACTATGCGACTTAACTTCTGAGGTCATCAGTCGCCTAGAACTTAGAAGTAATTAAACGTAACTAACCTAAGGACATCACACACATCCATGTCCGAGGCAGGATTCGAACCTGCGACCGTAGCGGTCACGCGGTTCCAGACTGAAGCGCCTTTAACCGCACGGCCACACCGGCCGGCGTTAGAGTTTTAACTTCTCGTCGACAGCGAGGTCACTGGAGACCTCTCGGAGATGAAATAGTGAAGGCAACGGAGGATCAAATTGATAAAACAACGATTTCTATTAGAAATCCTTGGATAAAACAGGAGATACCGAAATCAATAGATGAAAGATGGAAAAAGAGAATACAGATGTCTAAAAAATGAGACTTGGAGAAACTGCTAGCAATGGCTAGAGAAGATGCCGTAGAAGCATGTCTGACTGGGAGAAAGATAGATATCGCCTGCAGGAAGATTAAAAAAAACTTTGGAGAAAGGAGAAGAAACCGAAAATATTTCAAGAATTCAGATGGCAAACTAGTACTAATCAAAGAAAGGAAAGCTGAAAGGAGGAAGGAATATACAGAGGGAAATGAATTTGAAGGCACTATTACACAAAGAGGAAAAAAAAAAGCAGATGAAAATAAGATGGGAGACGGGATATAGCGACATGAATTTGACAGAGTGTTGAAAGATTTAAGTTGAAACGAGGTCCCTAGCGTAGACGACATTCACTCAGATTTACTCAGATTCTTTGGAGATCCAGACATGAAATAACTATTCCACTTGGAGTGCAAGATGTAGGACTCAGGCGACACATCCCCCAGACTTCAAGAAGAATGTGATGATTCCAATTCCAAAGAAAATAGTTGCTGACAGGTTTGAATATTAGCGAACTGTCAGTTACATAAGTCATAGTTGCAAAATACTGACACGAATTATATACAGCCGAGTGGAAATACTAGTAGGCAACGATCTCGCGAAGGGTGAGCACAGGACAGACTGAAGAAAGGCATTTGTAGATTTAGCGAAAGATTTTGACAATGTTCACTGGATTACAAATTATAATGGTAGCAGGAAACAAAAGGTCACTTATGACTTGTACAGAAACCAGACTGCGGTTAGAAGAATCGAAGGACATGAAAGGGAAGCAGTAATTGAGAAGGGAGTGGACTGGTTGCAGTCTATCTCCAACGTTATTCCATCCGTACATTGAGAAAGCAGAAAAAGGAAACCAAAGAAAATTTGGAGTAATTAAAGTTCAGGGAGAAGGAATAAAAAGTTTGCGGTTTACCAGTGACATTGTACTTCTGTCAGAGACATGAAAGACTTGGAAGAGCAGTTGAACGGAACGGACAGTGTCTTGAAAGGAGGATATAAGATAAAAATCGATAAAAGCAAAACAAACAAACATAATGGAATGTAGTCGAACTAAATCAGATGATGCTGACAGAATTAAATTAGGAAATGAGACACTAAAAACTGTTTATTATTTGAAGAGCAAAATAATGGATGATGGCCCAAGTAGAGAGGATAAAAATGCAGACTGGCAGTGGCAAGAGAAGCATTTCTGAAAAAGAGAAAAGTGTTAACATAGAGTATAATTTTACATATTAGGGAGTCTTTTTCGAAGATAACTGCCAGAATTGATTGAAACGTGAACGAAAAGCAGTTCAGACAAGAAGAGAACAAAAGTTTTTGAAATGTGGCGACATAGAAGAATGCTGAAGAGTAGACGAGTACATTGTGCAACTAATGAGAAGATATTGAATAGAATTCGGGAGAAAGTAAATTTATGACATAATTTGACTAAAAGAAGGGATCGACTGATAAAACACATTCTGAGGCATCAAGAAATTGTCTATTTTGTACTGGAGGCAAGTGTGTGTGTGTGTGTGTGTGTGTGTGTGTGTGAGGGGGAAGGTACGAGTTACAGGAGAAAGACAAGGGATGAATACAGTAAGTAGATTCAAACGGATGTACGTTTCAGTAATTAATTCGAGGATGAAAGTGGCTTGCACTGAACAAACTAGCGTCTTCGGACTGAAGACAAGGATAACGACAAGAACACTTCCACTTGACAAAGTGCACTTGCCGCGGGTGGTCGTTGACACTTTCATATGAAACCTATCATCACACAAACACAGGAGGCGCACAAATCGGACTTTACAATACTTAGAGACGTGCTAAAGGTGATTGTTGTAGCAGTTATTCACGGGAGTGGACGAAATGCAAGGGAGACAGTGACTACTAGGGAACATTTCTGGTGTACGAGGATGTCGGCGTGCAGGCGCGTTGTGACTTAGTAATCAGCGGAAGGAAACTCTCATAAGTTGCAAAGTGCTACCAACAGTCCACCTATCATAATGACTGTGCGTAGAAAGTTAGAAAAATTTGGGTGGAATGGTCGAGCGGCTGCCCATAAGCGGCTGCCCGTAAGCCACACATCTCTATAGTCAATGCTAAGCAACGTTTGATGTGGTGTAAAGAGCTGCTCCACTGCACAGAGGGTGACTGAAAACGTGTGATTTGGAGTGAGGAATACGCTACACTTTGTGGCAGTACGATGTAAGGATTTGGGTAGGTGAATGCCTGAAGAACGTTCCTGCGTACACTAGAGCAACTGTTGGTAGACGATGACTGACTGCGTCTGCTTGACAGTGCACCCTGTCATAGAGTAGATTCTATGAGGAAACGGTTTTTGGACAAAAAAGTTCCTGGAATGGTCTTGTCTGTCCAGAATCCCGACATGGAATACATTTATGATGAGTTAGAACATCTACTCCGCTTCATACCCCAGCGCCCAACATCACTACCTTCTACGGCTTCAGCTCTTGAGCAAGACTGGGATATCATTCCTCCACAGACATTCAGACACCTCATTGTAAGTCTTCGCAGCAGAGTTCAAGCCGTCATAAAGGCGAAGGGTGGACACATACCCCATATTAATATCCACTAATAGCTGTCCGTATACTTTTAGTCAGATAGAGTATGCCGTACAAGTGGCACTACTGTTTCATTATTAAAAAATTCTACAACTGGGAGGCGCATCACATCTAACGGCAATAATGAAGAAAACAATAGTTTGTTACTTCGTATTTAGTTGCATGAGCTTCTATAAAGATGTACCAACATAGGGACTGTCACATGAAGGAATCCATACTGATGTATGCAACAATTACAGAGCTTATAATTCAAGACAAATGCTCCCGCCAACAGCAGGGACTGTGCGATATGACTGTAAAAACTGGGAACAAACACGTGTTCTGTGGAGTAATTTTATCGATTTCTCGGCCCCGGGCAACCAATGGCATACACCTTGCTACTATGTCGGCCGGATATTTTACAGCTAGACACCCGCCAACCTGCTACTAACGATAGCGTACTGCGGTAATGGGTGCAAATCAAACTTACAGCAAAACTTTGCGTTGTGACTTTGGTACTTTATTAACTATCTTAAAAGTTTTTGCTCTGACAGCGAAATATACTGGTGACCATGCTTATGCTGTTGAAAAATAACAGCGCTCCTACATGATCTGCAAGGGGAAAAAAGCACCCTATGTGCGAGATTCGGGTCACTAAAAACGTCCTGCAAAATTAGGAAATGGGCATTATGACCAATTACGGGGATCGTTCGCATTACCTTTATTTTTTTAAGCAACTGTTGTCAAGGCGCAGGACAGAAATCTTTGGAAAACATTCTTCCTTGTTTTTTATACTGTGTATCATCAAAGGAGTATGTGTAGTGCCACTGGCTACTTTCCACCTGTTCTGACGTGTTACGCAGCGTCTGCAGTGGCCAGCTCCTTGCGTGCAGTGTGCCTTTTTTCTCCGCGTTTCAGTTGTCTTTAACCGCACAGCAGACTGCTAACCCGAGCCTTGTTAAGGAACAATTTGTGTGAGGTAAGGGGAGGGGGTGAACTGATATTATTGAGGTGGCGTACAAATATACAGTATATATTGGAAATTATTGGCAAAACTGACACTGGTGAAAGAATACGATAATAGAAGCAATAACGCTCCAGTAAGTGTGTATCTGCAAGAGAGGCGTTTGCGAGATAATTCCGAATATGTGGTTGTTAGGCTCTACTGACTTTTGCAGGAAATATTGGTCCTAGTTTGGATAGATGTACGGAGCCACTAGAAGTGATTCAGTCGTCTCCAAAGCTTTGTATTTTCCAGATGATTACATATACAAATATGATTAAAGTATGAACTGAACAGTAAACTCAACCGAGTTGGCATTTTGCACTCTACAAATGTTCTATGAGCTCCACTCTGGTAACACGACAAACGTCCCAACGGTAGTCAAGCAAGTTCCATACCTTGCGTAGCAACGTCCTATCAATAATCATTATTGCAGCAACACTGAAGCGTTCTCTGAGCTGTTCCAATGTTCTTGGCAGTGTGGGTACATATACACTGTCCTGCATGTGCACACAAAGGGAAAAGTCTCAAAACATCGGGCTAGATGACCTGCGGGGCGAAGGGAACAGTCACACCGTCTTCACCACTACGACCAATCCAGCTATGTGGAATTTCGTCGTTTACGCAGCGACGAACATCGATGTTCGATGAAGGGGTGCCCGTCTTGTTGGAAATTGAAATTTTTTGGAATCAACTGTCAGTTGCGGAAACAACCAAAACTGCAACATATCAAGGTAAAAAGTATCCTGTCACAAGCCTTCTCACGAAGATAAACGCCTCACGCAGCTTCGTCTGTGACGCTTCGGCGAATCTCGTTCATGCGCCACAATTTCATGAGGATTTTCAGTGTCCCACATCCTCACACTGTGGCGAGTAACATTTTCAGATAAATGGAAGGTCTCGCATATTCCAACACACAGACAATCTTTTCTTGTTTTATCGCCATTTTGTCAAGGCACTGCACTCGTAACTGAACTGGTGGGCACAATGCAATCTCGGTGAGTCTACGGTACTATTCATGCATTTATCATATTTGTACATGCAATACTTTGAAAAATATATAACTCTGAAGCACAATGAATAATTTACAGTAGCCATACATTTCGAACATAAACTTTTCCGTTAGATTCCCATCTAACTGGACTCAAATTTCATCCATAATTAATGTTTGGGAGATGTGGTAAATGCGTTGTGGGGCATCTGCATATTTTGCTGCTCATGTAAGAAGACATCTGACGCGTCAGTATGATCCAAGCTGAATATATCGATCAGGGCTTGTACCTTGACGTCCCAGATCATCCACCCCAACCCTCCGAATTTACTAAGGTCACCTAAAAAATGAAGTGTACAACTCTGCCGTTGAATCAGACGAACTGGAGCAGCGAACTGAAGTCTTGTTACAATTTACGAAATTATACGAGGTGCTGTATTGCATCCAAATGCAAGGACGAAAAAGCGAAAAACTTCTATCAACAGGAACGATTATACAATATACTGGAAATTGTAAAATGGTGAAGCAGTATCGTATTTCTTACTAAGGTATGCCATAGGTGAAATTTGGATACAGTTATATCGTACAAACTTCATATTTCAAACGCATTTCTACTGACTAGGGGAATGTTTCACACTGAGGACAGCAGTGGTTCGTAACCACGCTTTCGCTGTTACCTCGCGAATGGCTCCTTTGTGGACCCATGTCAACCGGGACGTTTTTGCTTCTATTATCGTATACTTTCACCGGTGTCAGCTCACGCTAATACACCGTGCTTACTCGTGTTTGTGTTTCGATAGTGGATCAGCATAATGTTGTAATGCAACTGTACTTTTGAGAGCAAAATACTTTATTTATAAACTGTTTAGCGTAAGTCATTTTGTGAAAAACGCGAAGGACAAATAGAGAGAGTTGGTTTGTTTTTACAGTATGGCCTGCATCATGAACGTTTTACTTATCATCAATAAGGTCATTTTTATAAATTCCATTTTTACTTACGTCTAGGTGGAGTTGACGATCATATGGCAACCAGGGACCAACTGTGAGCTGTCTGTTATGAAATAATATTACTATAATCACGTAGTTTTTACAGTACGAAATTTTTAGTGATAACTTTGACAGGTATTTGACAGTTGGGATGCTTCGATGTTGTATGTTTACAGATTTGTCATCTTTGGATTCAGGGATTGCACACGTATTATTTGGTTAAAAACGTCTGTGATTTCATACGTTAATCCCTTCTCGTGATCGAAAATGTTAATAAATTTTTCTAAGTAGCTCTTGGGTTTCAGGTCTGTTTGTTCTTCGATTAAGTCGTTCGGGAAATTTCTCGTATGTGTATATATCTCTTATTCTTCCAAAATATTCACAGTATGTCCTTCAGATACTGTGTGTAAAATTTGTACTGTGTTTTCAGTGTGTTCTGCTGTGTGTTTTCATATTTCAAATGTAGGTAGACAGTTGACTGTTTACTTCCAAGTGCTTGTAGCTTTGAAGCTAATGTTGATATTTTTTCCAGTTTGTCCGCTGTCGAAATTCGTATAGTTTTCACAAGAAATTTTTTATATTTCCGGGTTAGAAAATTCTGAGAGTTTGGCTTTTGCTGATCGAATTCGTGTTTTCAGAAGAGTGATCGTGCGAAATGCTAATTATACATTTGTCTTCAGTAAACGATCGTTCATTTTGTTCGTTATGTGGTCCAGATAATTTGTTGGCACGTTATGTTCTAGTTGTAAGTTCTTTTTCCAGAGCTATATCCTTACACATGGTTTGTATTTTAGGTTTTGTTTGTTGTTTGTACATTCTAAGCACTACATCTTGTTGGGAATTATTTTTCTGTGCTGTGTACTGTAGTGTTATGGTTTCTTTTTGTACTGCATGTTGCTCTAGGGGCAAATTTACAAGTCTGGTTGGTTCAAATGACTCTGAGCACTATGGGACTCAACCGCTGAGGTCATTAGTCCCCTAGAACTTAGAACTAGTTAAACCTAACTAACCTAAGGACATCACAAACATCCATGCCCGAGGCAGGATTCGAACCTGCGACCGTAGCGGTCTTGCGGTTCCAGACTGCAGCGCCTTTAACCGCACGGCCACTTCGGCCGGCACAAGTCTGGTGACAACTTATTTAAGAATGAATATTTATGCACCATCCAAGAAGAAGTAATGGACTTCCTGCTACATTGTGTACCGGCACACACCATTGGTGGGGGACAAGCAACCAGCGGGGCTGGGGTTTATTGCAGTCCCACACGTAGCCTACCGTTAACACCATAACACAAATGGCTGCACTTGGAGGGGTGCCGCGACTGGGAAGTATGGATTGCTGATGAATGGCGTCGCACTGCCTTCAGCAATGAATCGCTGTTCTGCAATACTCCGGACGACCATCGGTGATGAGTATGGCGCGACCCATCCCACACTCCCAAAGTTTTGGAGAGGAACAACTGTGTTACTCCTGGCGTCGTAGTGAGGGGAGTCATTGGGTATGACTTCAGATCCCGGCTGGTAGCAATTGAGGGAACTCTGACGACACATCAGTATGTCACGAACATCCTGCGATCTCACGTGTTACCTCTCACGCGACAGTATCGTGGTGGCATTTTTCTGCTGAACAATGCTACTTCACACATTGGCACGTGTCTCTAAGAACTGTCTGCGTAATGACGTGGTACCCCCACGGCCAGAAAGATCCCCAGATCTGTCCCCGATAGAACACGTGTGGGACAGCCTTCGACGTCAACTCCGTCTCAGTGCCTGTAACGAGAAACAGTTCCAGCTTGCCACAGGAGAGAATACAAAGTCTTTTTGACATCCTTCCCAACCGAATCAGAGCATGAATCCAAGCCATAGGAGGTGTAACGTCATACTGGTAGGTGAGCTCATACCACCATCTTTTTTGTCACACTATATACCCTATCAAAGTGTGAAGTTTTTCCCGTTCCCTTTCTGGGTGCTTGACATTTTCCGCCATACAGTGTAAGTCGTAGAGTCAGTATTGCCTCGGTTGTAATGAATATAAGTGTGCAGTAGCCTTCTCCATATGTTTTGTACTTCTTCCTCCTTTACGTTTCTTTCGCTACGTCCTTGAGAGTGCATTTTGCCCCGAAATTTCATCATTTATACAACAATGTTCGACTAATTACAGCACCCACAAAGAATGCATTTTTTAATATTTCAGTTGCTCTCAAACTGAAGCGAATTGTTGACAATCAATTTTATCAGGACGATAAGTCTCATAGCAATCGCCTGCATTCCTAGAGACGCAGTCAGATCCTGTTTCTAGATACACGGTCAGCTCTTTTTTCAAACAGGTCACAACGATCAGGGGTTACCATTACAGCATGTGAATGCTTCACACTATACTGAATTCTCGAAGTTAGAGACCATTAGCCTACAATTCTCCAACCCTAATCATTTGTACATTGTTTGTGGTGTTACCTTGATTTCAGACACATCTCTCTCTCCCTCTAAATCGTTGCAGTATTATCATCGTAAGTTTCACGCCGCCACTGCTTACTTTTTTCCAATGGCTAATCATTTGTCCATTGTTTGTGGTGTTACCTTGATTTCAGACACATCTCTCTCTCCCTCTAAATCGTTGCAGTATTATCATCGTAAGTTTCACGCCGCCACTGCTTACTTTTTTCCAATGGCTCTTTCACTTTATTTATTATTCGAATCTGGCCAATTCAGGGCCACGTGAAACAGCTGATTTGTGACATCATATCAATTTTTTTTGTTCTCAATATTAGTCCATACTTGCTCTGTTGTTCTCTTCTTTCTTCTGTCCATGTCCTCCCACTCTTCTTTTGTGTTTTCTTCTGGAACCCTTGACTTTTTGTACTTTTCCCGATTTCATGACTGTTTTCTACGTCTTTGTTATTCCCAACTCGTGTAGGCCTTTCTTAACATCTACAAACCATGAAATTTGGGTTTTTAGATTTGTCAAAGTAGTTGAATTTTTTTGTCAGTCCCTTGTAACCTATTCTCTTTAAGTGGCCACAAAATGTAATTCTCCGCTTTCCCATTGTATCTATTACATTCCCATTTTTTTCATACAATTCCTTGTCGCTTCTCAATTTCCAATTCCAATTTTCATAATTTGAACCATTTTTTGGAATTATTCTTCTTTCTTTCTTCTCCATATTATTTAATTATTTGGCTGTGTTTACATGTTAATTTTTAACGTTCATCTGCGTCTAAGTTGCTATAAACGGCAGTTTATCTTTGTCAGACAAACACGTTAGGAAAATCTATCGCGCCCTTTCTGAGAAACGAATCCTACATGTATCCCCTTTTAACATAAGACTTATCACCGTAGTCCTGCCAGATCGGAGTTTCAATAAGTAATTCTGATGTTAAGCCTAGGATCCCTGTGACCCGGCTTCCTCCTCCTTCGACCTGCGTTGTACTTAATGTAAACTCGGGAACAGCATTCCTTTATACAATATCAGCCGTGAAATGCGAATTTTTGTCGTTTCAGCACTTCGTCAAAAATTTGTGAAGTCCAAAAATAACTTTATCCCGAGGACGTGCACTTTTATCTTCCATAACCAGCTCTTGCTGAAGTTCTCGCTTAACTGTATGGATTGTTGCCACCGACTGCTGCTGAGAAGTCTACTAGGAAACTGCACTGTACATTAAATAATTAAATCCCATACTACGACCATAAATGTTCCCATAACTACAATCCGCCAAATCAAAACGACTTGCAAAATGATTTAGATAAGATATCTGTATGGTGCGAAAAAGTGGCAATTGACCCTGAATAAGGAAAAGTGTGAAATTATTCACATGAGCACTAAAAAAAATCAGCTAAATTTCGATTACGCAAAGTCACACAAATCTGAAAGCTGTAAATTCAGCTAAATTCTTAGGGATTACAATTACAAATAACCTGAATTGGAACGATCACATAGATAATATTGTGGGTAGAGCGACTGCGGTTCATTGGCAGAACACTTGGTGCAACAGGTCTACTAAAGAGACTGCTTACACCACGCTTGTCCGCACTATTCTGGAGTATTGCTGTGCGGTGTGGGATCCGCATCAGGTGGGACTGACGGATGACATCGAAAAAGTACAAAGAAGGGCAGCTCGTATGGTATTATCGCGAAATGGGGGAGATAGTGTCACAGGCATGATACGTGAATTGGAGTGGCAATCATTAAAACAAAGGCGTTTTTCGTTGCGACGGGATCTTCTCATGAAATTTCAATCACCAGTTCTCTCCTCCGATTGCGAAAACACTCTGTTGGCACCCACCTACATAGGGAGAAATGATCATCACGATAAAATAAGAGAAATCAAGGCTCGCACAGAAAAATTTAAGTGCTCGTTTTTCCGGCGTGCCGTTCGAGAGTGGAACGGTAGAGAGGCAGCTTGAAGGTGGTTCATTGAACCCTCTGCCAGGCACTTTATTGAGAATAGTAGAGTAATCACGTAATGTAGATGTAGATGGTGTGCTCTGCCAGGATGATAACAACTTCTACAAAATTTACATTTAAACTGTCGACTTTCGGCAAAGTAGTTCTATCTCCGCTAATTTTTGCGCACTCATTATTCTATGGGATATTTCAAGAGGAAAAAGAAAAATAAGATGATGATGAGACGTTTTAACGCCCCATCATCAACAAAACTATTAACCAGACGTTATTTCGATAAACGAAACAAAATCGTAATCAGCACAGTTGTACGAGGAGTATGCGCTCTCCTTGCAAACATATACCTGGTGTCTTAACCACTACTTAATAATTCAAGCGCAGTTTTGTTTTTGTCACAGTCTTCCTCCGACACTGTGTGTAATACTTCAGATCAGTACGTTCTCCGTGGCAGATTGTAATGAGTTTACGTGAAGCGTTGTGTCTGTGTGGTTGTCAGAGCGCAACCAAAGAAAACAGCCAAACTAAGAGTCACAAAGTACCATGCACATCGTCGTTATACATCAAACCGATACCATCAACAGTGCACTACGCGTTTGTTCCTTGTGACACCGAACAAACCTAAATTTTAATTTGGAAGTTACGTGAAGTTACAGTGTTTATTGCTCTTGATAAGTGGCACGTAATCGTAATCTGTAAGTAGCATATTCACGTTGCCTCTCTCTCTCTTTCCTACACACACACACACACACACACACACACACACACACAAAATGGTTAAAATGGCTCTGAGCACTATGGGACTCAACTGCTGAGGTCATTAGTCCCCTAGAACTTAGAACTAGTTAAACCTAACTAACCTAAGGACATCACAAACATCCATGCCCGAGGCAGGATTCGAACCTGCGACCGTAGCGGTCTTGCGGTTCCAGACTGCAGCGCCTTTAACCGCACGGCCACTTCGGCCGGCGCACACACACACACACACACACACACACACACACACACACACACACACACACACACACAACTCACTCTCAGCAGTCTTTTAAGGGAGGTGCGGTGTTAGTGTCTCATCAACATGAAGATCAATACGGACGTAGTGCTAAGCAAGTTTCTCACATGACCCAGTAACAAATTGTCTGTAACCTTCTTAAGGAAGTGACTCGACATTATAATGAAGTAAATTCAGGATGCCGTGGAAAATCTAAATTAGAAGCCTGACTGGAATTTGAACCTACCCCTTACGCTCCCGAGAGCGGCGGGGGAAACGAGGAAGGCCACTGCTGTTGCTACTATAGTTGTTATTTCCAACACTTGTGTAGCGAGTGGCGGGAGGCGGATCGGGTCAGAGGACAACGAGAACGGCAATGCTGTTGCTACAGTTATGCCTATTCCACACAGTGAAATTTTCCCTCTAGCGTGTCCTGTCACATTTATAAGTGATAACCAAAGGCTTGAACTACTAATAAATAAACTGTCATCTTCCAATACATGGGAGAAGGATGCCCAAAGAGCGTTTGCTTTGGCAACACATCTTTAAAGCTACTTCAAAGTTGATCTTCCAATTCCAGCCGTACGCCTAAGAGATAATACCTTCCATTTAATATTAGGTAAAAGTTTGCTTCTTAAAGTATGAATGAATTTCATGAGATAAAAGCAGCTAACGTTTTGTAACGAGACACCTTTTACTACGAAGTACTAATTCTTCGGAATCTTAAATCAGAGTCTCTAAGTATGATTTTCTGCATTTATTCATTTATTTTCCTACGTCGAACTGCGAGATATTCATAGGCTCTTACGAAAATTGTTTTACGTTTTGAGGCCTATATTAATCACATGGTGGCTGTAATAGCTCACAGTAGTTCTTCATTCTCAGAAAATTGTAGGTTACACCAACTCCACGAATTTGCCTTCCACACAGCACAGGTACTGAGCTTCCTGCAATTGCACTCTGCGTGCTCGAGAAACAAGCCGCACCACACTAACACGATTATACTTCTTTAATAAACCTACGCAGGTATGTGGCTTATGGTCAACGCGCCTGCTAATGGTGTGAACTATTCCTCGTATCCGTTTTAAGTGATCCACATCCATTTCCATTTCTCCATTCCTTGACATCCGGAAAAAGCTAATAAACTTCCATACCAGTCTTGTGAGTGTATCTTATTGGTATTCTTTGTCTATAAATTTATTTAGTTCGTCCTTGTTCCATACTCTGCGTCACTCTTGGTCTCCGAATCTTTTATGTGGAAACTCTTTAAAGTATTTTAAATGAAACAAACGTTATTAACATTCTAGGTCTTTATTTTTCAAGTCTACATATTTATTTCTCAACATAGTCACCCTATCAACGAACAGGTTTCACCCAACGAGAGACCGGTTTGTTGATACTGTCACTGCAGAATGTTTGACTTTGTTGACGTAGCCACAACCTCACCTCTGCCTGCACCGCTTCATCACTATCAAAGTGAAGCCCTCGAAGCTGATATTCAGGTTTTGGAAAATCGGATGGGGCCAAGACGGGGACTGTTTAGAGACTGGTCGATGACAGGGAACCCAAGGTATCCGATACTTGCAGATGTCGCAGAGATCATGTGTGGTCTAGCATTGTTGAACTGAAAGAGAGGGTGCTCCATGTGTGAACGAACTTTTCGAATTTGAAACTTGACAAACAGCATGCCGTTTCTCAGGCACCAACATATTGTAGTTATGTTACACTCCGCCATGTTACACGCTACAATCCGGAGACCTCCAGCGGCACAGGGGACGATAGTAATGTTCGTTTTATTTAAAATGCTTTAAGAGTTTTCACATAAAAAATTAGGAGGCATGACTTTTCAGCACGCGCTCGTACGTTTACAGGGCCGGATTATACGTCACCGAATCGTATTATTTGCAAATCGATTGTACGTGGTGGTGGTGGTGGTGGTGGTGGTGGTGGTGTGTTGGGGCTTATGGGCGCTCAACATCGAGGTCATCAGCGCCCTGACACACATTAAAAGGAACGAATGTGGACAGTAGACCGACGGTTGCCAACGGAGCTTCTACTGACGTAACACTCCATGAACCGCACACCTACATGTACATTCTACACTGAGCTACGACAGACGGGCCTTTGGGGCCATACCTCCTCCATTACCAACAGTAGAGGTCATGATCTGTGTATGATTCGTCCGTATGAAATACGGAGGGAAGTTAGATGTGTTACAGCCATAACTGACGATTCTTTGCATCACTTCGTGTATTTATGGGGGGACATGTGTGCAATGGCTACTGCATTTGTGCATTTTTTCCTGACCCATGGTGGTTTATAGCCTGATAAGTGACTGTATTGACCAACCTTTCATATATCTACGTACATTCTCCCGTAAGCCACCAACGGTGCATATGCGGGGAGGGGGTGTTTCTTGGAGCACTGATAATCATTCCCTTTCCTGTTCTACTCGAGAGTGAAGCGAGAATCTTCATGTTTCCATACGAGGTCTGATTTCTCCTATGTTGTCTTCGCGGTCCTTACGCTATATGTCTGTTGTTGGCAATAGGATCGTTCTGCAGTCTGACGCAAATGGCGGTGCTCAAATGTTAACACTATTTCGTGAAAAGAACGCCGTCTTCCTTCCAGGGACTCCCGTTTGAGTCAGTAGGGCATTACGATAATACTTGCATATTGATCGAACCTACCGGTAACAAATCTAGCTGCATGCCCCTGAATTGCTTCAGTGTCTTCCGTTAATTCAATCTGATCCCATACACTCGAGGAGTACTCAAGAATGGGTCACGCAAGTGTTCTGGACATGGTCTCGTTTACAGAAGCCACACTGAGTAAAAATCTAGATCTGCATCTTGTCTTCGAAAGCGGCCTTACGATTTGTGGCAAGTAGTACACAATATACCAATATCACTCTTCTCCTCATCCTAACCCATCCGCAAATTGTGTGCACGAATATCGAGAGTCATTACGCTTATGTTTCAAAACTTTACCATCAGAGTAGTTAAGCGAAATGTGTGTGAGAGATCTATTAAGTTTCTTGACTAGTTTTAAAACGTAATACCCTGAATTTTAACATGATGCACAGTGTGTGCCCAGTAGTTTCTTGCACTGGGGACTGTTCCATGAAGCAAACCTGTGATAAATCGCACAATTCGTCTCCAAGTGTTCTAAATATCTCACATTAATCAAATTTAGTTTGAGCATCAGACAAAGGAATCACATTCAAGAACAGGTCGAACAAAAATTTTGTAAGCCACCTCCTCTATTGATGAATTACTGGTTCTCAAAATCTTTCAATGAAGCTGTCTTGCATATGCAAAAAAGAAAAAAAATGGCTCTGAGCACTATAGGACTTAACTTCTGAGGTCATCAGTCCCCTAGAACTGAGAACTACTTAAACCTAACTAACCTAAGGGCATCACACACATCCATGCCCGAGGCAGGATTCGAACCTGCGACCGTAGCGGTCGCGCAGTTGCAGACTGTAGCGCCTAGAACCGCTCGGCCACCACCGTTTGCTGCATATGCCACCCCACAACTACAAGCATGTTGTAGTTTCATCGTATCTATCCCTGATGGAAATCCTTATGTATTTAACGACTTGATATTTAAGGACTGGGACCACATCTACATGTTATATACTCCGTGAGCTACTGAACAATGAACGGCGAAGAGTACTTTATGCCATTAATAACCATTCCCTGTCCTATTCAAAGGTTATGGAAAGTGCAGAAAAATAATTTTATGTATACCTCTGTACGCGTTCTAATCTTTGTTATCTGATTCTCATTAACGCAATTCGAGATATCGGAGGGAAGCAGCGCAACTCTTGCACAGCCTACATAGAGTACAGATTCTTTAAATTTACTTAACGTCGTCTCATCATACAATACAAAATGTTCAAATGTGTGTGAAATCTTATGGGGCTTAACTGCTAAGGTCATCAGTCCCTAAACTTACACACTACTTAAGCTAAATTATCCTAAGGACACACACACACACACACACACACACACACACACACACACACACACACACCCATGCCCGAGAGAGGACTCGAACCTCCGGGTCCACATAGTCCATGACTGCAGCGCCCTAGACCGCTCAGCTAATCCCGCGCGGCCATACAAAACGTACGTACGTACGTACATACATACATACATACATATATACATTAATCCTTGTTCCATAGATCATGAATACGACATTTCGTAATGGTGTGGAATGTATCATTTTAAATTAAGTTTTCTTTACACTTTTTTTTTTTTTTTTTTTTTTTACTACTTCATACCTAAGAATTCATCTATTGAACAGAAGGAGTTGTCATTCAGAAATTCTTTTAATTTGCTTTTAAATGTCGGTTGGCTATCTTTCAGACTTTTAATACTATTTGGCAAATGACCAAAGATTTTTGTGGCAGCATAATTCACCCCTTTCTGTGCCAAAGTGAGATTTAATCCAGAATAGTGAAGATCATCCTTTCTTCTAGTGTTGTAGCTATGCACTCCACTGTTATTGATGACAAATTTCACTGTGAATATCCTGAGTTCCTTAAATAAATGTTTGTGATGTTGGGTGGGCTCCAGCTATTATTCTTGATTACACGCTTTTGTACAATGAACACTTTCTCTCACTTAATGACTAATTGCCCCAAAATATGATGCCATATGAAAGTAGTGAAGGGAAATAGGCATAGTAGGCTAATTTACTGATATGTTTATCACCAAAATTTGCAATAACCCTAATAGCATAAGTAGCTGAACGTAACCGTTTCAGCAGATCATCGACGTGTTTCTTTCAATCCAATTTCTCATCAGTGCACACACCCAGAAATTTTGAGTATTCTGCCTTAGCAAGTTCCCATATTTACAGGTCTATGCAATACAAGGCAAAGCACTAGATAATTTTCTCCAAAATCCAGTGCAAAATATCATGGAAAATCCTTAAAAGTATAAAAGAATCAAAAGCAGTTTCCTATCTTCTTATACAGCTGTTCAATGTAATTTAACCAAGAACAAATTTGAAGGGAGTATATAAATTGATATTACAGTAGAATATACTATAAAATGGTTACTTCTATTTGATAACACTTATGAAGACAATGTCGCCCTTCTTCCAGTAATTCTCATTTATTTCCCATTAGCTTCTCAGTCACACTGTAGTATGAGCTATGTGGACTTATAAACAGATGCTCCACTGGTTCCAGTGAACTACTTACAATGGTCTAATCCAACAATGTCGCATCTTTTAGACTGTTTACAGACTTACGTTGGGGGTCAGGGTCTATTTATATGTGGAAACTGGCAAAGGATAAGCTTTCGTTGTATTTAAGATATACATTAGCCAGCAGATGGTCTAT
Source organism: Schistocerca piceifrons (assembly GCF_021461385.2). Taxonomy (NCBI): domain Eukaryota; kingdom Metazoa; phylum Arthropoda; class Insecta; order Orthoptera; family Acrididae; genus Schistocerca; species Schistocerca piceifrons. Next base: position 497,993,212 of record NC_060138.1, on the reverse strand, counting down.
ATTATTGTATAATATAATTACTGAAGCTCTCCCTAGACAGTTCTATCAAAATGTGCCATATATAGCCTATTTCGAAACTATGTACGATCAAGATGCTGTTGCAGTGGTAAGCGGTCTGTTTTGTTTCAAACAAAAGAAAAAGAGACAGTGGTTGAAAAACTGTTATAAGGAGCGTCAGAAAGTCGCTCACGTTAACTTGGTGAGAAAATGGAGGTTGAACAAGGTGAACGATTAGAAGAAATTTTTACTCTTTGAACGGCCCAACATTTGAACATTACTGGAAATAAATGTCTCCTTAGCTTGTTCTTCAATAATTAAAAAAATTAAGAAGTACATCCCTCGTAGCTGTAGGGAAAATCTTCCAAAAATAATTCATAATTTTCAATTTTTTTATGTTCCTCTGTCTTAATATCAACACTGCCGGCAATGCACTATAATATGAATAATCTTTCTTCTTGTTTTTAACTCATTTTAGAATATAAGCACAACAGCGAACACAGGGAAGTCCTGATACGCACGTAAGCCAACTATCATTGTATTGTCAATAATTCCCACAGATGTTACAGTATTTCTCAGACAGCGTAACACATTTTAAAAGTTTTCGATCTGTTCAGTATTGCTACACAATCCCCAATCTAGCTCACACACGTTCAGTATTACTGAACATCCAGGATTACTGAGCAATAGTGTTGACAGTCTAGGGGCCGCCAAGAGGTGCTACTGTTAAGTTGGGGCTTCGCCTCCAGCCCCCTTCTCCCTTTTTTTCCCTACGAACGCCATCTTCTATATGTAGTCTACTCAGTAAAAGAGTTCGGCGGTGACCCCTTGTGCCAACAGCTTTTTTCCTTACAGATCACATCAAGACCACACTTTACTTACTACATCCCTCACACATCAGTTCCCAACATTTACCTCTACGAATCTGCACGCAGAGCATATTAGGCCCTCCACTGGTTTCGCATTTCAGTGTTTAACGGTTTTGTTTTTGAAGAAAATAAAAAAGGACCGACGGAATCCTTTTCGGCATAAATTAATCTGCATCAACGAAACACTGAATATGCTTTTAACCTATGCAACAGTTTGTACATTCGTTTAGCAAAATTTGTTGGCTCTTAATGATGTTCGCAATGAAACGTCCCGATCCCCCAGATTACTTCGGAGGAATCTTCCCTGCCAGCTAACTGATGTGCTTACAAACAATAGCGTGTAATCAATCCACCATGACCAATAATAAAAGACGATGATTTTATGTAACTGCTTGACGTCTGGTCGACAGTCTGGCTAGCTCGGTTTGAAAAGGATAGGGAAGAAATGGGCCTTCTCGGAGGAATAACAGCAGTATTCTCCTTCTGATTTTTGTGGCGATTACGGAAATTTCATCGGTGGTCATACCGGGATTTGAAGCCGGATCCTCTCCAATAAGTGCCCAGTGTTTTAGCACAGTGCCACATCGTTCAGAAAGATGCTGATCTTAAATCTGGCACAGAATCCACTGGGGTACAAATAAGAGTATTTATTTACATAAAAAGCAAGCACACACAATGCGACACTGGAATACTGAATTAAACTGCGAACTGTCATGGACGCCACGTGGAATCTACACGATATGATTGGATCATTAGCGATCACAATAGCACGTATCTTTCTTCAACAACGTGTCAGACACGAAGTGTGTGTGTGTGTGTGTGTGTGTGTGTGTGTGTGTGTACTCTCTGAAACGAGTACTCATTGGGTAATTTCGTGGGTGCTGTTTCCAGATATTTGCTGGATTTGTTGTTAATTAGAAGCACGAGAGGCACTTCGCGTTGTAACTAAGAACAAGTCGCCCACCAAAACGATCAGCAAAAATTACGACGACGACGCCAGTTTCGATGCGCATTTACATTTCATCTCTGGAACATCTTAATGAAGCGAAGCAAAAACGCATTCGCCGGAAAAGTAAGCAAAGACATTACCAATAGAAAGTCATCAAACTCTTTAGGAGCGTCGGTACTATATGTAGTTTGGTCACTAGGTACACATACAGTTGGTTAAACTGGCGACACGTAAGCCAAACACACTACTGAGCAATGTGAAAGTGAATTTCCACACTCAATCCCTAAGGTATCCCAATAAAAAGTTAAAAAAAAGATTCACGTTGCACTCTACTCTTGCTGACTAAGGCCGTGTCATTTGGATCGTATTCTTTCTGATTATTCTTTAAAATGAATTAATTCTAAGCAGTGAATCGCGAGACAGAACATGGCAAAATTTACGCTTTGTGTGTGCGTGTGTGTGTGTGTGTGTGTGTGTGTGTGTGTCGGCCACCTTAATAAATTAACTCAGGTTGCCATCATCGCGCGTTACATTACGAAAATATCGTAACACTAACAAGATTTGCTTAAAGTAGACCCTCTGTACCAACAGCGCAAACGAAAATTGTAACAAGACGCAAGGCTCAGTACGCATTCCAAAACAGAAATATGCTCCCTGCGGCAGATAGCTGATTTGATGCGTATGGACGATACCATTACCGTGGGGGAGGCCGTATCATGAATTTCAGTTACTGCTACGGCTTCCCCTCCCCCCTCCTCACAATGGACTCGCCCGAAAATTTCCAAATGGAACGATGACGTCAGCACACAAGCGCATTCATGAAACGAAATAGATTCAAAGGAAGAACGCGGTAGGAGCCTGCATGTAACGTATCTCCCGCTTCACGGCGCTACGTCACACCTGCCTATCCTTAACCAAAGTTTATTTACACATTTCATGATTACACGTTTTAGACAAGGGTCTACAAGTTTCGACGTCTTTTAAACAAAACAGTAGCCAAATATTTGGTGATGCAGATAGTGCACAGTTTTTAAAATTGCGGCTCCCGACACTTCGTCCGAGTTTCTCGACACGTACTTTATTTTAAAACACCCGCACACCATAGGCAAATTTTAATAATTTAACTAAATAACACAAAAACACTTATTGAGCATATTTAAACGGCGAGTTGCCTTTAAGGGTAGTAATTATTATGAACAACAATAATATAGGCGCAGTAGTTCATTACGAGCAGCGCAATGGTGTCAAAATATTATTATGGAATAACAATTAACAATGATTTGGACTAATGCTTCATATTTACAGGTACACCATATACAAAGGGCTACTAGACATTGTATTGCCTACATATTACTAAGATCAACAAGGCACAACAATAAAATGTATACAGTCACACTATGTACAACTTTTTAGCAAATTATTAGTGGCGAAAATGTGACCGGAATTAAGGCATGTGACACTGGCCATTCAAATTATTAGTGATGAGCAAGTGTAGTACAAAAACGGAGATACAGCACAGAATATAGCACCTACATTCAACAAACTGGAATGCTCATACAGCAACACTGTAACTAAGGAACTTAAACTTGGTTACACATCTTTGCAAAGTTGAGCATAAAAATGCTCCTATTCAATTGCCAGTGCCTAATGAGTGTGAGAAACACCACAATGGAATGAATCATACACAAAAATGTTAAAAGTGAGTGTTTCTGCCTCTGAGCACAAAAACAAAATGAAAATGACAAACAAAACTTTGATAACTGCAAAATATATACAAATTTCCAAGTTCTGCAAAATATGTGGCAACTCACATTTTACAATAGGAAATATTTGAATTATTATTTTCAAAGCATTATTCACTTACATGTCTCAGATCGGGCACAAAATGTAATAAATACTATAACACGCATAGGAAATGATGATTATCTTCCGGTATAACTACAAGTGGCAGACTTCATAAAATGCTACTTAACAGTCACAAATTGGCAAGAGTGCCAAGTAAATGTCTACACAAAAATTTCTTTGGGTGCTAAAGCAGCTCTTGCTACTAATAGGCTACTCATAAATTCCACGATACAGCAGTTTGACAACAGTGAACATTAAATACTAGGCATTGTATTTAGCAAACTGTATGAAGCAGGATTAGAAAACCTGGGCAGGACATGTAGACCTACTGCATTTAATCTGTTTTTCAGGCAACATAAAGATACATAATTTCAAAAGTCACAATTTCAGATCATACATACGTACATACGTTAATCCTTGTTCCGTAGATGATGAATACGACATTTTGTAATGACGTGGAATGTGTCATTTTAAAATAAGTTTTCTTTGCACTTTTTTTTTTTTTTTTTTTTTTTTTTTTTTACTACTTCGTATCTAAGAATTCATCTATTGAGTAAGAGGAGTTGTCATTCACAAATTCTTTTAATTTGCTTTTAAATGTTGGTTGGCTATCTCTCCAACTTTTAATACTATTTGGCAAATGACCAAAGATTTTTGAAGCAGCATAATTCACCCCTTTCTGTGCCAGAGTGAGATCTAATCCAGAATAGTGAAGATCATCCTTTCTTCTAGTGTTGTAGCTATGCACTTCACTGTTATTTTTGTACTGTGAATATCATGAGTTCCTTAAATAAATGTCTGCAAGGTGATCTCTGGTGGACTCCGGCTGTTATTCTGATTACACACTTTTGTGCAATGTATACTTTCTCTCTTAATGACGAATTGCCCCAAAATATGACGACATATGAAAGTAGTGAATGAAAATAGGCATAGTATCCTAATTTACTGATATGTTTATTTCCAAAATTTGCAACAACCCGAATAGCATAAGTAGCTGAACGTAACCGTTTCAGCAGATCATCGACATGTTTCTTCCAATCCAATTTCTCATCAATGCATGCACCCAGAAATTCTGAGTGTTAGTAAGTTACCACTTTTACAGGTCTATGCAATAGAAGACATTTTCTCCAAAATCCAGTGCAAAACATCATGGAAAATCCTTAACGGTATAAAAGTATCACAAGCAAGTTTCCTATCTTCTCATACAGCTGTTTAATGGAATTTAAACAAGAACAAATTTTAAGTGACTAAATAAACTGATATTACAGTAGAATATACTAGAAAATGGTTACTTCTATTTGATAGCACTTAAGAAGACTGCATATTTAGTGTTCATACAATAGAGTTGGTATACAGGACACAATAGATATATGGATGTTTATGTAACCAAGTAAAAAAGACCAAAATAGGTAGAATAGGGGGGAAAAATCTGTAATTGCAGATTTTTGACATATGGGGGAAGGTAGGTTGCCAAGTTGTCACTGTGCAGTTCCCTCCTTCTGTAGGTCTACAAACTAAAGATCAAACATGTTACTCCCAACTCTCTCTCTACCCCCTCTACATCACATGAAGCAATTACATAGTGTTTCACAAAGCTGTACTGACTATACGGACCCTTCCACAGATCGCTTTACAAATCACTGGTACTCCAGTGCTCATGCATGTTGGAGGGGGGGGAGAGTTGTTTCCACGAAGTGCATTAATACTACATGGAATATAGATACGAGTTATTGTAATAGTAACTCATGATAGATTTTATGTAAATATAAGCACATTGTTCTACACTGCTAGAGGAGAAATTGATTCTTAGCAATTCTGAACAACTGTTGTAGTGTTCTTCTGGAAAAGGTGACTCCCCCTCACCCCCCCCCCCCCCCCCCCACTATCCCTCCTCCTGCTTCAGTTAACAGGCAGAATGTAACTTCCCAGCATTTCTTGTCCAGTTTTCTTATGTAAGTAGACAAATTAACTCCACTAAACTCATGTCTATATAGTGGAGTTACTTTCAGTTTATTAAGTATTTAATTACAGCTGTACAGAGAGCTTTTATAAGTTTCTATAAAAACAGCTAAGACACATTTAATCTACAAGTTTGATGTTGTCAGTCATCTATGCAGTGTTGGGGGAAAGGGAATGGACTAACTGTGGTATCCAGCTGCTGCCTACTGTTGACAGCATACTGTAAAGCCTTGTAATGTGTTGTAGACAAATGGTGGTGAGTTAGTGAATGACTAGAATGTTAGTGCATTTCTTTCACCATTAATTATGTTGCTGGTAGACCGCACAAATCTCTTCCATTCAGGAATTGCTGACACCTCTACAGTGGACAGCATTAATTGGAGCCACTTACCACACATCTACAGTATATCTTGCAAGATGGGTGTGCATGTGTGTGATGGAATGGGACTGGCCATGTTCAAGTTTAGAACAGTAACATCTTGTAATTCATTGTTTGACATGTTGATGTACCTGAGGCTCCATAAAACCTGGTTAAACTGCTCCCATTGCAGAGGGGGCCAATTTTAGACTCTGTGCTTCTTCAGAGGTTGGGATAGCTGAGGCTAGGATGATGAATTTGATACCTTTCACACTGCAAAAAGTATTCCAGCCATTGGTAGTGGAGACAGTGAAATTGAAATTGTCAAATGCATAGCGGCAGCATGTTACACTTGGAGCAACCTCTTTAGTGCGGTAGACAATTGATAGCTTTATTTTATATAACAGCTAGCTTGACAATTGCAAAATGTACTCACCCAATTGACTTAAAATGATCCCACTATATAAGCACGAGCTCAGAGAAGTTATTCTGTCTGCTCACATAGTAGAACTGTAGAGGAAATACTGGGCGGGGGGGGGGGGGGGGGTGGGGGGGTGGGGGTGCAGCCTGTCTTTAAACTGAAAAGTGAGCAGGGCTCTTGGTAGGGGAAGTTGCCTTTCCCGAAAGAATGCTACAGCTGCTGTACAATGTGAGTTTCCCTCCAGATCAATGTGCAGATATTTACACAGGCTCTGTCCATATTCGTTTCTCGAGCTAGTATAAGAGTAACTCGTATCTGTATTACATGTAGTGTTACCACACTTTGACGAAAATAAAGACCCAGGAATGTTTGTGCAATACATCACCAGTAATTGATAATGCACACTGTGGGGGGGGGGGGGGGGTCGATATAACAAAAACACTCTTTAGTTGCTTCTTGTGATGTAGCAGGACAAAGAGCATGGGGACTCACCTGCTCACTATTCAGTTTCCGGAACTATGTAAAGGGGAAATGCATCCGTTTCTAGCACTGTACAAAACTTTGTAGCACATATTAGTATCATCTAAGTGTAAATGTAGCTGAAGGAAATGAAATGACTGAAGTATAGACCTAGCTGTTACGTTAGATGACACAAAAATGAAGGGAAAAGAAAGAATTCATTGGTGTACAGGTAAAGAAACCTTGTAACAATAACTACAATTGCACACAATATGTGATAAGAAAAGCACAATATTTGTTGGAAACTGAAATTCAGCAGGGACTGAAAATGAAGAAAATCAAAAGGTATTTGCAGAATGGTCCTTAAGAACATGGAGAAAATATGTTAGATACTCAAACATCTCTTCAAGAGAATATAATGATGCAGCAGAATATTAAGAGCTGAACAGAACAGGAAATTACAAATAATCAAAAAATTAATCATGCCACAAAATTATATGTACAAAAACAAAAAATTTGCAAGATGAAATCCAAGAATTCTTGCATATGCAACAGCTGCAACAATTTATTTCTTAATTTAAAAGTTAAATCACAAAAGAATATAACCAACAAAAAATCCATTCACAAATTCAAAAAGAATGGAAAATTGCATCTTTTTCTAGTAACACAAAAGTTAAAAGCTTATAACAACTTGAAATACAAAATATAAATTGAGCTGAAAAATAAAAATGTTGTTATTGCTGTTGTTGTGGTCTTCAGTCCAGAGACTGGTTTTATGCAGCTCTCCATGCTACTCTATCCTGTGCAAGCTGCTTCATCTCCCAGTACCTACTGCAACCTACATCCTTCTGAATCTGCTTAGTGTATTCATCTCTTGGTCTCCCTCTACGATTTTTAGCCTCCACGCTGCCCTCCAATACTAAATTGGTGATGCCTTGATGCCTCAGAACATATCCTACCAACCGATCCCTTCTTCTTGTCAAGTTGTGCCACAAATTCCTCTTCTCCCCAATTCTACTCAATACCTCCTCATTAGTTATGTGGTCTACCCATCTGATCTTCAGCAATCTTCTGTAGCACCACATTTCATGGCTACACTCCACTCAAATACTTTCAGAAACGACTTCCTCACATTTAAACCTATACTCGATGTTAACAAATTTATCTTCTTCAGAAATGCATTGCCAGTCTACATTTTATATCGTCTGTACTTCGACCATCATCAGTAATTTTGCTCTCTAAATAGCAAAACTCCTTTACTACTTTAAGTGTCTCATTTCCCAATCTAATTCCCTCAGCATCACCATAATTTAATTCGACTACATTCCATTATCCTCATCATATATCCTCCTTTGAAGACACTGTCCATTCCGTTCAGCTGCTCCTCCAGGTCCTTTGCTGTCTCTGACATAATTACAATGTCTTCGGCGAACCTCAGAGTTTTTATTTCTTCTCCATGGATTTTAATTCCCACTCCGAATTTTTCTTTTGTTTCCTTTACTGCTTGCTCAATATACAGATTGAATAACATTGAGGATAGGCTACAACCCTGTCTCACTCCCTTCCCAACCACTGCTTGTATAAAAAGTATGCCCTATATTAAAAGAATTCTCGGTAAATAGTGATAAAAGTCTGTTAAATTAATTTTTAAGGCACAAAAATATGTGCAGATTGTAAAGTGGTGCTGAAGGGCTGCACTATGCACAAAAGCAGGGACTGGTACAGAAAGTACCAAAATTCAACAAGAAAATCCTACACAAAGTGGGGACACAACAAGAAGTAGTTTAACATAAACAAAGAGAAATTACACAACAAAAACTGAGAGCTATGATACATATTACAACAAGTAAGTGAGAAAAACACATGAGTAATTATGAGAAAAAAAAGAAAAACAATACAAAAAATGAGCATGAAGAAAAAACATCACCATTTTAAAATAACTTTCACTCAAACCAATATCAGACAATTGTAATATACACAATACATACTGCTTTAACACAACAAAGCAGGAGTATTGTCTGTTGAAAAATTCTACTGCATAAGTTTGTCATGAGACTGTCATAATCAATACAAGACAGAAAAATAACTTAACTGGAAAACAAAAGATCCAGGTTTAACACCAAGTTAACATTGTCAATGTAAGGACACATAGTGCTTCTAATAGGAACAATTTTGAAAAGTGTCCAATCATAACGAAGATTAAAGAAGGACCTGACGGGACTTAAATGCAACAATTACTGATTTTGACAAGATATTGATAAGATCTCAAAGTGGTGCAAAGTTTGGCAACTTGCTTTGAATGTCCAGAAATGTAAAACTGTGCCCTTCACAAAATGAAAAGCTTAGTACCCTATGACAACAGTATCAATGAATCACAATTCAAATTGGTCAAATCATACAAATATCTGGGTGTATTACTTTGCAGGGATTTAAAGTCACATAGTCTTAGTCTTAGGTAAAACTGGTGGCAGATTTCAGGTCATAAGTAGAATACTATGGAAATGTAGTAAATCTGTGAAGGAAACTGCCAGAAATCACTTGTGTGACACGTACTAGACTATTGCTCAAGTGCGTGGGAATCATGCCACATAGGACTAACAGGGGATACCGAACTTATACAGAGAAGGGCAGCAAAGAATGGTCATTAGGAGAGTGCCACAGAGATGTTGAAAGAACTGAACTGGCAGACTCTTGAAGACAAACATGAACTATCTTGAGAAAATGTACTTGCAAAGTTTCAAAAACCACTTTAAATGTTAGAAAATACTACAGCTCCTTGCGTATTGCTCTAGAAAGGACATGAGGATAAGATTAAATCACTTACAGTACACACAGAGGCATTTAGTCAATCATTCTTCCCCATAAAAGGAACAGGAAAATGCACTAATGAATGGGGAGTACTATCACCCATGCACTTAACAGTGGTTCACAGAGTATGGATATAATGTAGATTATGAACCACAAAATTTTAGATGTTGTTTTTAGGTAAACACACAGTTAGTTCACATGATCCAAATGCATTTAAAATAATTGCAGACATGAAAAACTTAGAGCTTCATTTTAAAAGGAAAAAAAAGGTTAAATCACAAATAACTGAATCCTAGTATTCTGTACTTTAATTGGAACACTTATTCTCAACTTCAAAAAGGTGGTGTCTCTGGATGCTGCATCACAACTGTGGACCCAGAAGAGCACAAGTTAGAAATGCAGACAAGCAATATTGTAAATCTGATGCAATAATTAGGGAAAGTTTTGACAAGAGACTCCTTGTTTCCAGGTATGTTGATACTAATTTTCTGTCTAACAGTACTGAGTGAGGACACTTTTTGGTGTCCAGCCTTCTATTAGTTCCCACAGTAAAGTTTCCAAAAAGGATCAAAAGCTAAATTATAATAGTATTGACAAATTGTTGCTCGATCCAAATAACATTGACTTAAATGTGAAAGTGGTAGTTAACAGTTTGTATGACCTTGGTTTTCAAAAGTTGTTGATAAAATATGATGAGCAGTTAGGTTACTATCACAAAGAAAAACTGCGTAATTACAACAAAAATGTAACTAATGGCTCAGTAACTGTGCATACAAACACTTTTTAGGCAGAATGTAGGGAAACCACAGACACAGTACATAAAAATATTAAACTTTTTTCCTCAAAGATATTCCTTTAGCACTTTGTGTCTTGTTTTCTCCTAAAGTAAATGAGGGTACAATCAAACAGATGTAGGGATAATGAGTGGACAACACACAACATTTAAAACATCTTTTCACAGGAAGAAAAAAAATTAATTAATTAAAAATGGTTATAACTAAATGCTAAAACTCCATAGCCACAAATATTCTATAACCTTCTGTTCCATTGTTAAGAGATACAAATATACACACACTGCATGAAATAAAGCAATCGATGAGAAAAATAGAAATGATCTGTTGTTTTATTAAACAAACAACATATAATAAAGTGAGATGAATGTAATTGGATTCCAGCATAATAGCTGCAGTTGTTTTAATGACACATTGAAATTATGAGCCTCCAGTTTCAATTATTCCTTCCTGAGAATGGGAGGAAACATTGCACCTGGTATTTAACAACTAAATATGAATGCATTAAATTTACTCTGGCAGGTTCTGCTTAGAACAGCAATAGACACTCGTTCCAGCAACACAGTCTGTATGGAGATTGTAGTAATCATGTTCACTGCGTAATGTAGCGATTATACTGGCTATGATCCTATTTCAGGCAGAGTTGTGCTGACTATATAGGACTAATTTTGAACTACCCCTCTAAGTAGTCAATGATTCAAAGGACATTCCCACAAAGCTTGCCCATTATTCATAAAAATACAGATAAGGAAAAAAACATCTAAATTAATTATGGAGGCATTTCACTCCCTCCAGTCTGTTCAGAAATTTCTGAAAAAATGGACTTCACTTTACTGTTAACGTCTTGTACGTAGCACAAATTGGTAACCGCCTCCACTGCTTCATGCGTTCATCAATTTTCCAGTTGCCGACACGACAAAAAAGCATAATAGCAAAAAGCTTTTTTAAAAATCTTTACAAGTAAGGATTATATAGGAGTAAACCAGAAACCAATCATCAATCAGGCCAGAAGACGACTTTGTCATCACCACAGCTGAATGAAGCATCATAAAAGCTATGTTACTTTTTTTCCAGCTTGCGGAGATGATAATTCCCCATAAAGTTGCTCTCTCATGTACCACAGACAAACCAGTAATACTCCCTTCAGATAGTAAAACTGTTCCAGAATGAGATTTTCACTCTGCAGCGGAGTGTGCGCTGATATGAAACTTGCCCGCGAAAGGCAAAGGTCCCGAGTTTGAGTCTCGGTTGGGCACACAGTTTTAATCTGCCAGGAAGTTTCAGTAAAACTGTTGTTTTAAGCATCAGAAAGAAAGATCTGCATTGTGGTGATATCAAACGATCAGCTCATCCACGACAACACCAACACTACTCTCAGTCACTATATATTGGCAAAATGGTAGTTTTTGGCCAAATACAGGGTCAGCACTTTAGGATCTATCATACTCATTGAATCTGATTCCCTGTGTCTTCTTCCCATTCCCTAGAATGAAATGGAACTGAAAGGAATATGTCCTCAGAACACCGAAGATGTGACACAAAAATCACTGAACACTAAAACAGCCACTCTTATGTAATAGATACTTTTGCATGAATGACGACTGGCTGACAATGTGTGTAGTAGAGGCACCCAGCTGAAGATACCATCACTAAAGCAACTTCATCTAATTACATTTAGATCTTTCCTTGTACAAAATCTCAAATGAAGTACTGGTGGAGCAAAACAATAAAGGCTGATTTATATGTAGTCCAGTCAAATACTATGCTGGTGTGGTCTATAAAATTCTACTTAGGAAACTAAAATGCTGTAGCATTAACAGCAGTCCTCTGGAATGGAGTCTACTCTTGATACCACAAAGAAGAGCATGCTGAAAAGTTGCGTCAGAGGAATAAACTAACTTTAGAATGGGTGGGGGGGGGGGGGGTTGGGAGGGGGGGGGGGGGGACATATAATGTGTGGTCCCCCAAAGGTTAGTACCGAGTCCATTCCCATTCTTAACCTACGTAAGAGACCTTCCAATAACTTTGAAGAACTGTTAAAAAAACTACAAAATTTGCAAAAGACACTAGCATACTAACCAAGGGCACAGACTCAACCATATCAGATAATATCTGAAGAGACGTACAACTAATTCACAGAGCTTACATTTACCAAGAATGTGTAAACAAACAAATCAAAACCACATTTTCTATAAAGAAATCAAATTGTACAATAAATTGTCTCAGGAAATTACTAATACCTTATCCTATTTCAGAGATCTACATCTCACTCATTATGGATATACCAAATTGGTTTCTGAAGCAATCAAATGAGAAGCAGTGAAATAGAGAACGGGTATCAATCATCATCTTCAGGGTCCTGATGTCAACTGATAAGAATGTGTGTGTGTGTGTGTGGCGCACACACACACACACACACACACACACACACACACACACACGCCAAAGCAAATAGTAAGAATTTGATGAGAAATAAATGCACATACATATTGTAAAGTCATCTTCAAACATCTTTTAATTCTAACTCATTTCCTGATGTCCTAACCGTTTAGTGATACTTGCCACATATTATAAAATCTGTCCAACTGACCTACATACATGTGCAATACAAGGTACAAATACAATTTTCCTACAGACTTTCCATCTTCATGTACGTTCAGAGGAGGAATCTGTACTCTAGTTTAAGGACCTTCAACAATTGTACATCTGACAAAAAGTAAAGCATAAAGATAAGAATTCAAAAGAAAATTAAGGACATTCCTTCCTGCTGCTAGCATGACAACTTAACAATGTACACAAATGTGATTCATTAACAATTATCACACACAATATGCACATAGGAGACAGGATGACAGCAATGTTGTTTGATGATTTGATGGTGTGGGAAATAATTAGAAGAACGTACAGAAGTAATTAGAATTGCGGAATAAGTTATGCTACAGTATAACCTAAAATTTAATGCAAAGAAGTGTGAAACAGCCGTCACAACAAGGAAAAGGAATAGACCTACAATAAACAGGATATTGGGTGGGGAGCAGCTGAAAATTGTGGAAAGCTTTTCAAGTACCTGTGGAATGTAAGGCAGGAAAATGAAAGTAAGACATAAATGAATATGCAAGGCAACCTGACAGAGTTATGAGAAATGTGAGAGGAATGATATGAAACAAAGAAGTCCCCTAGAAAAGTAAGAAAGTGATACACCAACTGTATTACATATAAATTTTGTTGTACACTGTAGGAACCTGGGTCATGAAGGCAAGGGAAGAACTAAAATGCAAATAAAAGAATTGAGTTCCTGAGAAGTCAGATATGAACAACAAAAATATGCAATATGAAATTTATATCTAAAAACAAAGTTCATGTGACTTACCAAACGAAAGTGCTGGCAGGTCGATAGACACACAAACAAACACAAACATACACACAAAATTCAAGCTTTCGCAACAAACGGTTGATTCATCAGGAAACAGGGAAGGAGAGGGAAAGACGAAAGGATGTGGGTTTTAAGGGAGAGGGTAAGGAGTCATTCCAATCCCGAGAGCGGAAAGACTTACCTTAGGGGGGAAAAAGGACAGGTATACACTCGCGCACACACACACATATCCATCCGCACATACACAGACACAAGCAGACATTTGTAACAAATGTTGTGTTTGTTTGTGTGTCTATCGACCTGCCAGCACTTTCGTTTGGTAAGTCACATCATCTTTGTTTTTAGATACATTTTTCCCAGGTGGAATGTTTCCCTCTATTATATTCATATCAATATGAAATTTAGGAGGATAACACATGAGGAACCACTTCAAGAGAACACTGAGGAAAAATATTAAATTGGTATGGGCATGTGAAGAATTTGAATGAGCTGAGGATGTATAGAAAGATGCAGGGGATGTAGAGGAATAACAAGAGAACAAGAGCTAAAAGGAAAGGGCCAGAGGAGTGACTGAGAGGAAGTGGGTAAGATCAGAGAAAATGGTGAGACTTGTTTTTCAATCAGACCCTGCCAGTGGTAGGAAAATATACAAGAAGAAGATGATGATGATGATGATGATGATGATGATGATGCTAATGATACTTAGTTATAAACAAATGATGTGTTCCATTACCTATGAAGACTTTTTTTGGGTGATTAGAAAGTAAAATCAACTGCCGTAAAGCATGTCAGCACAAAAATAATACCTACTGTTTCAATGACTTTCAGTACATCGAAACTGGCTGTAAGGCTATCTGCCAGATGGGATTAGATGTGTGTTTGTGACCAGTACCCAATGCTGCCTTAAAATATGTACCATGCAATCATGACATTTTTAAAGACTGAATGGATGGACTAATACGCACCAATCAGATTACTGGAAATGTCAAAAATATTGTAGTCAATTAAAATCAGACGCTGAGGAACTGGGAGTGTAAATCTGCACATTTTTATAGAATTTTTCATACTTAAAGCCACATACCATTGTTTGTAGGAAAGCTAGGACCATGCCAAATTAATAAAAGATATCATAAAAGCAACTCAGCATACTATCAATTATTTTGTAAAAAATCTCTGACAAAGTTCTTTTATAATTTAATATAGGCATTAAGATTTTTCTCTCTTGTAGGAACCCCAGAAAAACTACTTCACAATTCAGATTCAGTAAAAGATGAATTAAACAAAACATATTTAGTATGTGATAAAAGCTATACAGTGTGTAATAGTGGTTTCTGTGCAAGAATTACACTGCAAGGAGTAAAGTTTCAAAATAATTTAAAAACTAAATTGTGCCGAAGCAAAGAAATATTCCACTGGCATGAAATTATTAAACAAAATACTTTTCAAACTGAGGAATAAATATGTAGTTGTACTGAATTTTGTGGTGTTCTCCTGTAATGTATTACTACCTGTACAAAATGAATTCCACAAGCAAATGACAGTAAAGCCACTACAGTTGCAGCAAAAACTAAAAGAACAATTAGCAAAGGCTAAGTTGTACCCTTGTTTGAAAAACTAGCTCAGTATCTCACAGGAGTGATTCCAAGTCACAACGGGCAATAATCCTCCAACTGATCCTTCTCATGTACTTGTTGGCCGAGATGTAACGTGTTACTGACTGTCAAGCTGCGATAGCCATTCAGTTACAGTAATGAGGGTGGAACGACACAAATGCTTCATTGTTACGAGAACCGTTGCAACATTTGACTGGGGAAAATGACTGAAAATATTCACATCACAATTGGGAATTGATTATGAGCCTCCAATTTTACATTGAGTCAGTGCAAGTATATTTTCCCGTAATTATATGAACAAACAGTATTTTACTAGTGTTAGATAACCCTCTCCGTAGTTTACCTTGGAGCAGATCTGACTAAGAGGAGAAGAGTTTTCAGCCCTTGGTGCAAATAATACCATCTACCTCCCAACATACACAAACTTAATTCAATACAAATAATTATTTAACATGTCCATCGTACTGAAACCACAGGAAAGAAATTGAAAGTTGTTTGGATATGGTTCCCTAGTCCAAATACATATCTACTTATTTCTTTTTTGATAAAAAGGTTTTGGCAATGGTATCAGTTGTAAATCTTCAGAAAATTTTGCCTATTCTTGATAGATTAAGTTCCTATCAAACGTATTTAATAAATAACTTTTGGTGCCACTCATTCTGATGCAAGACTTAGGACTGTCTTTGATCTATGTAGACTGTTAGTTCACTATGAAACTGATACATAATAGACAGGGTGGTAAGAAACAATTTGGAAAGCTTGTAAAGGAGTTGCAGGCTAGGTTGTGCTGACAAGTAATTGCTAATAAAAAATTCAATGCATTGGCCTGTTTCCAAGTTAATTAGCATTGAAGTTAGACAGTCAAGCCACTGCACACACAAATTCAAGGGCGCTGTCAGATACAACTAGTGTCAGTAGTCCTCACAGCATAAATGAGTTCGATCCTTACTCCCGTCCCATGCCCAATTTTTATATCGCCCTCTTGTTTGGTTTCAGGAAATCAAATGAAGAACACGTTTGGTGACACTGTCTCTGGCAGGCCACTTGAATCTGCACGTGCAACAACCTGATTCACTAACTTCAATGCTAATTAACTTGGAAATAGGACAAAGTATTGAATTTCTTTCTTAATAATTATTTCTCAACACAATCTACCCTGCAACACCCTTATAAGTTTTTCAGACTGTTTCTGACCATCTTGTATATCTGACACTCAGGAACTACATGACAACAAGAAGGTGACACCGGTCACACACAATCAATTTTAAAAAATTTATAATACAATCCCAGTATCAGACCTTATGCTCATGTTCATGAGTTTTAAAAATTAATCCCATACAGCTAATGTCAGCTTTCTGTCATCACGAAGATCCTGAAATTTGTATAGCCTGCAGAGCACTCTGAGTATAAAGCACATATATTGCATATTGTAGCCTTCATTATTAAACTGAACTTAATACATGTCTGACATTGAGAATTGCCAGTTCCAGTGCCCAAGTACTACTGGTACGCTTTGTGCAGGCTCCCATACAAACTCTTCCGAGAGCAAAGGGCACAGTATTCAACAGGCTAGCTCCTACAATTAATCTACTACCCATCCCAGAGCAAGTAAGTTTTAGGCCAGGGAATTGTTGTACATCACAGATACTGAGTTTAACACAGTACATCAAAGCTCTGATCTTTACGTAGGAAAGTGACTATTTGTGAAAAAAATTTATCATGGGCTGATCTCATCTTTAATGTGTGACAGATACTAGAGAAGCTGCAAAAAGAAGACAAAAAAATAAGAAATTTTAAAAAGAAGACTTTATATGTATTTTCAATGTATCCTTAACAAAATTCTGAAGAGAAAAATGTAAGAAGCTTTATCTACTTACTTTAAACTATCTCAAACATATATGGAGCCAGCAGATTGTTAATCAACATTGTGCCAAGTTACTACTAAAATTGATGAATAGTTAATAATTTAACAGAATTACAAACCTGAATAGTTAATCATTTAACATAACTACAAACCTAACTGATAAGCATCTTCTAAATACTGGTCAGTCTTTAACGACAAGATTCTTAACTGTGTAAAGATTATTAGTATGTCAAGTTATGTAAACCTCATAAATATTGAAAATGTTTTATGATTATAATTGACCATTTCTTACAAATAAGGATTCCAGTCAATTGATCTGTAAGTTTTGTAATACACTGCACTACTACCCTAGTTCAAAAACACATGATAAACTTTACTAGATATCCTTCATATTTTTATTGCTTTACATCTGAAACCATTCTGTAAGTTTTCAGTGGGGCTACATTTATTTACTAATAAATCTTAGTAGCGCTGTATTACTACTTCATTAATGTATTCTAATAATAACTTGTTTGTCTACATTATACTTCATGTCAACTGCAACCACAATATACTCTTTTCTGTACTAACCAGTTCATAGAGTCTTTAGGCCTATTACGTTGCCAAAGCAAATCTTATCATCAATAACCTACCCTAAAAGCAAAGCTAAGCAAAACTTTATACATATTAGTGTCTGATAGTGCTGATACAAAATTAATATGGCTGTTTGGGCAAACCAAGATAAGAAGAAAAGTTTCAATGTACTGGCCCCTAGTAACTCCATCAGTCTAATTATTTTGGTAATACCAAGGTTAAAATTACACTACGCCACACCAGAAAAGACATGACTACAAAATGCAGGATTATATAATTTGTAAACAATCATCTCGATGAATTCTCAAGCATAAGATTTTCAAGATCTACCCTCAGATCTCACAGTGCAGCATCAAAAACCTTATTTTAACCGTACAAAGGAAATATCTGCAATTAAAATTATACACTGATCCTATATAATCTTAATAAAATAACTTACTTTGTAGCTGTTCTGCCTTTATCTGTTCTGCTTCTTCTGCCGATATGTCACCAGGTTTCAGTACGACGACAACAGGCTGCTCATCATCTTTGTCATCTAAATCATCATCAGTGCAGCTTGGTAAAGTTACTTTCTGTAAAATAAGTTTAAAAAGTTATATCCACTTGCTGAGACAAATGAACATGGACAATTCTATGCTTTCAGTATGTCAATGCCCTGCACTTCTTGAAAGAAGTTTCAATGTTTCTGGTCCATAATAATGTGCACTACAACACTTCTGCACAGTATTCTAGTATATACCTAGCTGTAAGGCAAATTACATACATTTAAAATGTGCGCACACACACACACACACACACACACACACACACACACACACACACACAGAGAGAGAGAGAGAGAGAGAGAGAGAGAGAGAGAGAGAAATTTAACGCCCCGCGTAACATTTTTCTATGAAAAAGTGTTGACATTGACTGTATTCCGTTTCAGAGAAATTTAACGCCCCGCGTAACATTTTTCTATGAAAAAGTGTTGACATTGACTGTATTCCGTTTTTATCAGTTTTTCACCAATGGATAATGCTACATGAATCTGGGCGTCATAAAATGAACGCGTAGGTTCTATTTCTCTAATATGTCGGAGTGACGTGACGCAGTTTTCTGCAGCAGACATCAGCGACATTAATATCTCATCACCGGTACTTGCGTTCTTTAGTAGTATTGTGAACGTCATACGAAAACTGTTCATGCATTACATTGTGTTTTTTCGAGGTTATACAATTTTCCCTTTATCTTAAACTCTACAGATGAAGAAACAAACTAGATTTTGTAAATACAGCAATGTCCGATTTATCCTGCATTTGTCGCTAAGAAATCAAAATTAGATAGCAATATTTGATATAGGTCTAGAACATTACGGCTACCTTCGTTTCAACTGTATCTTTAGGAACAAAACCTGCTTCTTGTTTTAATCTGGTTAAGAATGCAGGCTCTTGTGGCTTAACGTAAGAAACAGTATTTCTTTTAGACATATTTCATGGAATAGTCAATGGGTACATAAACTTGCTTTTATTTGTAAACAACGTTATTCAACCGCCAGCGAAACAGTTGAGCAACGAAACCATAGTAATTACTAGTTAGTTTTGTACAAACACATGTTCGAGGCAAAGATTTTACAACCCTGCGGGCCGATTGTACATCGCTGACTGGAGATCAATTTTGACGTTAAGGCCCGTCCACACGTTACGATCTGTCTGCGCAAATGTCTGCGCACATCACATCTGCGCAGACAGATCGTTGCGTGTGGACAGAAGATTTGCACCAACCTGAGGTGTGTGCAAACCTGGAAGTTGGAGTTGGAGGTTTGAGCGAAACCTCTCAAATCTGTGGGTTCAAACCACATCTGCGCAGACAAGTTGGAGCGTGTGGACAGGAGATCGCCGCAAATCTGGCGCGAAACAGCTGTTTGCTCAGTCTAGTGTTTGCGTGCACAGGGCATTAAATTGGCTGATACTCGTCAGTGTTCTCAAGAGTTTGTAAGTGAATTCATTGAAATATGTAGAAACCACCCATGTTTGTGGAAGATTAAAAGTAAAGAATATAGTGACCGAGACAAAAAGACTGCAGCATACAATGCTCTAATTGAGTTATCCAAAGTTCAGAAATCTAGATCTGGTGTAGGAGTAGATCAAGTATACCAGCCAACGTTATGGTATTTTGATCTGCTTGGCTTTCTTAGTGATCAAGAAACGCCAAGACCAAGCAGGAGTACAATTGAAGATGAAATTGGAGTGTCAATGTTACCGCCAGCCGTTCATGAGGAGAAATTGCCCTTCTTATACAAGTATTTTTTCTCATAATATGAAGGGTTACAAGCTTTAAGAGATAATTATAAGTTTCGACATCCATCCGCAAATAATTTCGACAGTCGTTAGGTTCGTCCTGCAACTCTCTCAGTAAATTTACGTGAGAAAACTGCTTTCGCTTTAGCAGCCACTGTCTACACCATTTTGCCCGCTTTCTCTGTTTCCTGCGGTTGGTCTGAATGTTTTTTGCAACACAAGTTGCGAACACAGACCACAACAGAACTTCCTCCATTTCTATATTTCAAAATAACTGAATTAAATGTTTGACGTTTACGGGGAGCGTAGTCGCTTGCCACTGATATTTCTTTTCTACACCGACAGATGGCGGGCGAGTAGTAGATTGGGGTTTGTGTCGTGTGAACACACCACATTTGCAGCGATCTTTTGCATGTACAGACATCTGCACCGATGTCTGCGCAGACAGATCGTTGCGTGTGGTCCGGGCTTTAGATCAGAAATTGAATTCTTGTTTAGAACACCGTTGTATTGTGTAGCACTAAGCTTGGATCCACCAAAGGAGGTACAGTGTTGATGTAAGATATCAAGAAATACGTTTGGAAATCAGCTGTCGAAACGATTACCACACTCCGAATGCAGAGATTAATCGTATATCGAAGAAACAGAGCATTTATTATTGAAAATGTCCTGTTATGAAGAAGGAGGAAAGTAAGCAGAAAAAGAAACAATTTCCGAATTTCTTCCCACACAAAATAGATTTTTGCTGGAAATCATATGGAGCCAGTATGATGAC
This sequence comes from Schistocerca piceifrons, assembly GCF_021461385.2. Classification (NCBI taxonomy): domain Eukaryota; kingdom Metazoa; phylum Arthropoda; class Insecta; order Orthoptera; family Acrididae; genus Schistocerca; species Schistocerca piceifrons. The sequence goes on along the minus strand of NC_060138.1, from coordinate 497,972,279 downwards.
AAAACGGAATAAAAAAACTGATAAAGTTACTGCCGCCAACAAGAAAAGGCGTATGGATAACTGCTTTGTAGAAAATACACTTTTCACAAATCCTGCACTCATTGCATTGTAAGTCTTGTTAGCTTCATTTTCTGTTGGTTCTGAGCTTTCTTTGTAGAAAGATCTCATCCCGAAGTAACGTACGATGCCTTTACACATTTTAATATGCTCTGATTGAGCTTAGCGCCTGAAATTGGTTGTACGTTTAAAGAAACCCATCAGTGACGATTCCTAAACATCTCTGCATTTTTGCCACCAGGAGATATGATGAGGATGTGGGTACAGTCCACAGCACCTAAAATACGAGGAAAACGTGACATTTGATAATAACCACACTGCGTTTGCGTCATGTTATTTTCTTCCACATATATTCTGATGAACTCTTTCGTTGGTCAGGCATTGCAGGCCAATACCTTGAGAACAGCTCTGCAGACTGATGCTACATCTGTTTGAACAAATCGCCAACCATCATCTGAAAGCTTCCTGTAGCGCACAATAGTAATCTTAAAAGTAGTGTGCACATTGTAGTTAGGGGCTGGTCTTTTTTTGTAGATTCAGCAGATTTGTATTCCCTCAGCCTTAATTTCTAACAGCTGCTCAGTATTTTTTTCTTTTTTGTAAGCTTAAATGATTGATCAATTAACTTAGAGAATGAGTTTGCCCCTTATCGTCCTCAGCAGACACATCGGAATACTAAGACATCTCCAAAGTAAACAGAAGGAGACAATATAACGTAATTCACATCGTGTAAGTTTCTTGAATGCAGAATGATGCCTACCACAGTTGCTCAGAACGCGCAGAAAATGGAAAGAGTGATATCGTTTCAGAACGTAGCGTTGTTATAATTATCTTTATGATCAATACAGCAGAAAAAGTAACATCAAATCGAAACATTCCTAGAACTGTCCTGGAAATAAACTTGAGATTCTTCATACGAGAGCCCAAAATGTAAGCTTTGAACTACCGAATCCCTTGTGCAAATTATGCTTGATAAATAAGTACTTGCTAAATAACTTATATGTACATGCTTATTTCTCCTTTGTTCATCAGTGCTCATGCAGTTTGTCACACCAGTTTAGTCACGTGTGCGATAGTTCGAAAATTAATACGTGTTGTATAGTTACTGCCAACAGCCGAGAGAGCACATTTATAAGAGACGTTCAAGCATTATTGTCTGTTGTCAATATCAACATATGTAATTGTTCATGACAAATATTTCGAATTTTCCTTTCTTGCTATGTTGTTGAGTGTCCATAAAATGCCTCAAAATTAATCACAGAAATTGTGGGACGTCTCCTTGAGTTGTTATGAGATAAATTATTATCTGCACAGATTATGTACATAGCTGGTAACTCCCTTAACCTAATCTTATAGATAAAAAAATATTTCGAACTTTAGCAGTCTGGGAGAGGCACAGTTACATATTTACGTCTTAATAATAACTTCGTTGTAATTTCAATTTTTATTTCTGCTAAACAGAAGTGTTATTTGGTAAGGTCGCTTCATGATACACTAACGATTACATTTGAACCTGTCTTTCATCCGCGAATATCCGCCAGTCAAAGTTGATCCTACTTCAACACGATATAATCTGGAATTAACGTTTATACAATGCAGAATTTCGAAATAAGATTGGTCCATGATCATTTCCTGTGTTACTCTAAGGTCGAATGCTTTCTACTATCGGCACTACGTGAGTCTTGCCAGAGACTGGCTGTATATAGCTGATCCATGGGAGCGCCTCGCTGCTTGGCATAATTGTGGCTTAATCATGATGTACTTGTGGTGTATGTAGCATAATAGTGGCGTATGTGACATATGTGGCGTATGTACACCATCATCCCACCAATTTACCAACTGTACAGCCAGTTTACCAGTTTCCAGATTTGACATCCTACTAAACTGTCAAGTTTACCTTTTTCCAGAATTCACATCCTACCAATTTACCAACTGTACAGTCATTTCTGGATTTGGCATCCTACCCAACTGCCTTTTATCACCAATTTTATAAATGTCCGATTTGGTGTCCTACCAATCTGCCAGTTGTACAAACAATATTACTGACTTCCTTCCAATTTAAAAAATGTGATAAGGCTCACAATTACAAGACTGTTTGTGCAAGGCCTGCTGCTAGCTCTTTATAAAGTGTGAGTGTGATTATTAGTTAATGTGCACTGCACTGAATATATGAATATGAAAAGTTTATTTAAAAAAGATTTTTACAAGTTAATGAATAATTAAATTATCTGGAAAATCATGAAAATGTTGTAAACCATTGCATTATTTATTTAGTCAATTGTGGGGTGGACGTTGTAGCAAAAAAAAATTAATCAACAGGTCGAATTTTAAATGGACCACAAGCTACGTCAAAGGATTTGCAGCTATTGAAATGATGAAGGTTTCTGTACAGTATACGAAACCTGTTTATGTAGAAGACCCAAAGTTACTGAATATGAACACAAAAAGCTTTATCTTTTGACTAAAGGCTGATGATCAACATGAAGTCACATGGTGCCACCATGTATCAATTGACACATCTGAATATGCACCTAATAACTCTTAGGCTATAAAGCCGGTAAATAAGATGTTTATTGGTTGGATGAAACATGAGGTGAATGGATCGCTGATTGTGGGGTTTGTTGGTCTCCCCTAAAAAAATGTACTCATATTGTGCACAGGCAGGTGCCACCCTGAGATAGGCTAAGGGTGTGCAGTATAGCCTCAATGAATCTCAAGGTTGAAGATTACTTGAAGGGCCTTGGTGTTGTTTATGGGGCAGATGATGCTCTTTCTCTTTCTCCACGTACGTTGCATCAAGTTACATGTGGTACATGTGGTACACAGAGTGTCACAGCTGATAATCAGCCTATTGCAACATGATGAATCATCTGTGAGGATGATATTGGAACTCTGTCATCGCATATATGTGGGATAAAATTATCCATTTACTGTCCATTTACTGCACACACACACACACACACACACACACACACACACACACACACACACACACACACACACACACACACACACACACACATGACAGAAGAAATGACAGCACCAAAAAATAAATAATGTAGAGTTATGAAATTTCAGGAATATATTTGTGTAGGTAACATATCTAAGAGATGAATGTTGCAAGATCACAGGTTAGTGTAAGGGCAAGATGAACCACCAGAATATTGTATGCAAGCATGCAAACGTGCATGTATTCTGTTCCACAGGTGCTGGATATCAGTGTGTGGGATAGAGGTCCATGACTGTTGCATTTGGTCAATCAGTAGAGAGAGAGCTAAAGCTGTTTGTGGATGACACTAGAGATGTCATCCGATGATGGCCCATATGTGCTCGACTGGATACAGATCTGGTGATTGAGCAGGCCAGAGTAACATTTTGACACTTTAAAGCAACAATACATGGGTGAGAGTTATCCTGTTGGAAAATGCCACTGGAATGCTGTTCGTGAATGGCAGCACAACAGATTAAATCACCAGACTAACAAACAAATTTGCAGTCAGGGTGTCTGAGATAACCAAGGGAGTGCTCCTGCTGTCATATGAAATCTCACCCCAGATCATAACTCCAGGTTAGTTACAATGTGTCTAGTACACAGACAGATTAGCTGCAAGCCTTCAACTGGCCTTCTTCTAACCAATACATGGTCATCACTAGCACTGAAGCAGAAACAGCTTTCATCATAAAACACAACAGACCACCACCCTACCCTCCAATGACACCACCGAAGTTACAAATCGAATGCACACTATAGGGTGTCTGGCTTGGAGCTGTCCACGAAGTAACCGATCTTTAACAGTTTATTGTGTCACTGTGGTCCTAATGGCTGCTTAAATTGCTGCCACAGATGCAGTACAGTGGACCAAAGCTGTAGGCCAAACATAATAGTGTTCTCTCTTGGTAGTGCCACATGGCCATCTCGAGCACAGTCTTGTTGCGACTGTGCATTCTCGTGACCACTGTTGCCATCAGTCATGAACAGCGGCTACAATCCTGTCAAGTCTTCCTGCAGTATCACAGAAGAAACATCTAGCTTCTTGTAGCCCTATCACACGACTTGATTCAAACTTGGAGAGGTGATGGTAATGCCATTTCTGTTGCCATAAAGACATTCTTGACTAACATCAACTTACCATGTCCCATCTCTAAGATAACTAACACCCACGATCGTTGCAACGTGCATTTAAACCAAACCTGATCTTCATGTTCACAGTGGCGCAACTAGTGCCACTCTTACGCGACTGGCGCAAAATTGGAGTAGTCATCATCTTTCAGAAGTAGAAACATATCTGTCAACTTTCGTTTACGTCACACAACTCCCTTTTGGTGCTGCGATTTCCTTCAGTCAGTGTGTGTGTGTGTGTGTGTGTGTGCATGTTCGATGCTAGTTAAACCGATTTCAGATCCATTGGTTACTGTGTATGCAAGTCTGACTGAATACATACGAAATATGTGTGTTAGTGAAATTTTTCCAGCTTCTGGCCATACAAAGTGGAGTCTTTGTTTCAGAATTTTATCTCTAGCAGACGAACTGTTAAACTGCGGTACAACAGGGCAGAAAAATATCATATGACGTGTTACAACTTCAATTGTTGGACCTATTTTGAAAACATATTACACTTTAATACTGTGCTACAGCATTGTAAACTGTGGCTAAAGAGTACTACAGCTATTCCATATGCATATGGCTTAACTATGCCACAATTTATTATACCATGTCTGCACCATACATATGCCATGTATACACCATTCACATATGGCATATCCACCATACTACATTGTACATACACCATAGTAAGATTCTATGACAGCATAAAATAATAACATCGTACCATAGTTTGTATGAGTGGCGCCAAATCTGGAAATTAGAAAACTGATAATTTGGTAGGACTCAAAATCTTGGAATTGGTAAACCTGACTGTGAAACTGTGAAATTGGTAGGACATCAAATACAGCATTTGGTAAAATTGGTAGGATACGCCAAAACAAAATCAACACTTTGTGTGGGTGTGTATCCACCCTCTGTGCAAATCCATCTATTCTAGTAGAAAAAAGGGTGCAATGTAAATAAATAGTTGCCTGACATAAAGTGTAGGTCTCCGCACAACAGTCCTCAAGCAAGAGCCAATCACAATGCTTGGTTCAAATGGCTCTGAGCACTATGGGACTTAACATCTGAGGTCATCAGTCCCCTAACTTCCAGACTCCTCGGCCACTCCGGCTGGCAATCACAATGCAGCCTTTACTCAAAAGTATCTGAACAATGTCAATTATTTATCGAACAATCACTGTTGATCTCAGCGAATAGCTGTAGTGGTACTCTGCTCTTAGACAATTTATTTTGCTCTCCATCCCAGATCTGTGCTTTGTAGTGAGAGGGATAGGATGTATTTGTTATAAGTAATTAATTTGGTTTTGTTATCCCAGCTGCATGAACTTTTTTCAGTTGCTGTGGCGAGAAGCAGAGACTTTCAGACTGTGGTGTTTGTGACATCATAGCATATTCTACAAAATTCTGGCAAATATTAATATGAGATATTTCAGCGTTGTAGAGTGTCTGAGTTCTAGAAAAATGTTAATCCTCTAAATAAATGATGTGCATGTGACCTAAGATGGTAGCACATTTTACCATAATTAATGGCTTTCACATCTAGCAGCTAAGTATTGGGCTTTTTTGTAAGCAGGCCACAAATACTGAGAGTGTGTAACACATTTAGATTAAATATTTCGAGGCTGTGAATAAGTGTTAACAATTGCACATGTTAGAGTATTTGTTCTATATATGTCGTTTATGCATTTCGCTATTTTGCTGTCCCTACACATATGAATTTTTACCGAGTTGGAGATTTCTGAAAGTACTGACTAGGTAGTTTTGCAAGCCACAGCATGTCAGATAAACATTCTCTCTACTGCCATGTGTAAACCAAGAGCCATGCGATGAAACAAGTGCTATATTAACATAGCATGAGAAAAATATTCATTTTAGCACAATACAGTCAAGCAATTTTGTTTTGCAGGTCTTAAGAAAAAAGAACCAATGTATCAAACATAAATTATTACCTTTTTCTCTACAGTTTTAATTATTTAACGAGGAAATCGAAACACTATTGTAACACTTCTTCTACCACATGCAAGATCTACTGTTTTGTGTTAAGCTCCGATTTAAAACTACAGTATATACCATTTACATGTGAGGAAGAAGATATTTTAATACTGCAATATAGCTGCACTGAAAGTGATGTTAGCATGTTCACACATTGCTCTTATCAAATGTGATCATCTGCTAAAATTGGTGGAATAAGTCAAAATACAAGACAGCTCCATCTGCGTAATTTTATGGCTGCCCTTAGCACGATTAGAGGCACTGCCTTCATTATAAAGAAAGACAAACTGTTGCTACCCACAAAAGAGTCGTTGTATTCTGTGAAAGCATTTCATAACATGACCATTTCCATTTTTTTACGTCGTTGCACAGTAAAGTGATACCTAAAGCAAAAATAAGTTCCATGTAATCGCGATGTCGTTCACTGTGCAAAGTGAACCCCGCGCCAAACGCATAGGGCCCAGCTGCCAAAATTGCCTCCTGAGCTACCCACTATAGACGACCCTCCAGATGGGTAAGAAAAACGTCGTTTTGCTGCCCTCCTCCCTGAATTCTGGAACAACGAACGTCCTACATCCATGTACGTATAAGAACCACATCTTTATGCAACTGACGTAGAGAGAGACTGTACACTACCAGGATATCACGCAGCCGGCGAGCTCTATACTGACTGCATATTGCTAGACACTGCATCCCCTCACCATTCCAGCCTGCCTCTCAACTCGCTAGCCACGCTAGAGGCACACAGAGATGCCACTGACCTTGACGAGACGTGTCACATACCATGCATGGGCGGCATGCATGTTGACGCAGTGTGCCCTCATTTCAGTTTAGTGATACGCAAATCATGTAAGTTTACAGTATACGAGAAATAAATCCATCGCTCTAATAGGAAAGCCTTGGATACGCTTGCAGAGTACATGATATTAGTTTTTAGAATGCTGTTTATGGTGTCACTGCACCACAGTCGAAATAAAACAAAATGAATCTCCAATACTTTTTCAGAATTAGTTATCGTTTCAATCTGATAGTAATTTGGACATATGTATGTCTGAACACTGAACTGGTTACTCTCCCCCACAGTAAAACAAACTCCCATGATATTTTATTGTGATAATTATACTCCACATCCAAACTGGCAGGTGTCCCAGGCTGATGAACAAATCCCATATTTTGCACATAACACACGACAAAAATCCAAAACGTGTTATGCAGGAGTTAAATAGTTATAGACTGGCTCGAACAAGATGGGTAATCAGAAGTAATTTTGCGAATGCATGTTGATATTAGTGTTGCATTATGGAACTGTTGAACATTTTCATATATAATATTATCTGTTGTAGCATTAGAGCACTAATGTACCAGATGGAAAAGCGATGCCATGGTCATGTGATCAGCTTATAAGCTCTTCACAGGTGACTGTAAAATCTGCTCAGCACATTGATTCCTTTAGGTATCTATATCTTTACCAGCAAGACAGTTGGGGCTCAAGAGATGTACAGCTATTCTTTGCATTCTCAAGGTTATGTCATGGAGACAACGACTCTTACCAGAGTTTGTCCGTATTCTCAACATTAACAAAGAAAACTGCTGGCTTTTTCCGGCCATAGAGAGCGAAAACAACAACACACTGGAACTGTGGTCGAAAATGCCAGAATCTAGACTGTTTACTACTTCAAAAGACAAACTAAACATGTGTTTATAAAACTGCTTTCACATCTGGGTATGCTTTAAAAAAAGAGATGCTTGCACTGCATCTAAATGTGGAGGACTGAGTGTTGTACATCTAGTCTTGTGCATAGAAGTGGCAGTTTACCAAGGAAATGAATATCACTTAAGGCCAAAATAAAGTCTTATAGCGGGATATGGACCCCCATGAACCATGGAGCTTGCTATGATGGAGAGGCTTGCGTGTCCTAGCGACACAGATAGCTGTACCATAGATGCAACCACAAAAGTGGGGTATCTGTTGAGAGGCCAGACAAACGTGTGGTTCCTAAAGAGGGGCAGCAACCTTTTCAGTAGTTGCAGGGGCAGCAGTCTGGATGATTGACTTTGTAACATCAACCAAACCAGCATTGCTGTGCTGGTACTGTGAATGGCTGAAAGCAAGGGGAAACTACAGCTGTAATTTTTCCCAAGGGCATGCAGCTTTAATGTGTGGTTAAATGATGATGGCGTTCTTTTGGGTAATATATTCTGGAAGTAAAATAGCCCCCTGTTTGGATCTTCAGATGGGACTACTCATGAGCATGTCGTTATCAGGAGAAACAAAACTGGCATTCTACAGATCGGAGCATGGAATGTCAGATCCCTTAATTTGGCAGGTAGGTCAGAAAATTATAAAGGGAAATGGATGGGTTAAAATTAGATATAGTGGGAATTAGTGAAGTTCTGTGGCAGGAGGAACAAGAATTCTGGTCAGGTGAATACAGGGTTATAAATACAAAATCAAATAGGGTTAACGCAGGAGTAGGTTTAATAACGAATTAAAAAATAGAACCACAGATAAGCTACTATGAACAGCATAGTGAATGCATTACTGTAGCCAAGATAGACATGAAGCCCATGCCTGCCACAGTACTACAAGTTTATATGCCAACTAGCTCCGCAGATGATGAGCAGATTGAAGAGATGTATGATGCAATAAAATAATAGGAAGTCGCCTGGTAGAATTTTGCGCAGAGCATAACTTAACCATAGCTAACACTTGGTTTAAGAATCATGAAAGTAAGTTGTATATGTGGAAGAGGCCTGGAGACACTGGAAGATTTCAGATAGATTATATAATAGTAAGACAGAGATCTAGGAACCAAGTTTTAAACTGTAAGAAATTTCCAGGGGACGATTCATTGGCTATGAACTGTAGATTAAAACTGAAGAAACTGCAAAAAGGTAAGAGTTTAAGAGATGGGACCTGGACGAACTGAAGAAACCAGAGGCTGTAGAGCGACTCAGAGAGAGCATTAGGGAGCGATTGACAATTACAGGGGAAAGAAATACAGTAGAAGAAGAATGGGTAGCTAGACAGATGGAATAGTGAAGGTAGCAGAGGATCAAGTAGGTGAAAAGATGAGGGATAGTAGAAGTCCTTGGATAACAGAAGAGATAGTGAATTTAACTGATGAAAGGAGAAAATATGAAAGTGCAGTAAATGAAGCAGGTGAAGAGGAATACAAACATCTCAAAAAAGAGATCGACAGGAAGTGCAAAATGCCTAAGCAGAGCTGGCTCGGGGACAAAATTAAGGATGTAGAGGCTTATCTCACTAGGGGTAAGATAGATACTGCCTACAGGAAAATTAAAGAGATGTTTGGATAAGAAAGAGCCACCTGTATGAATATCAAGAGCTTAGATGGAAAATCAGATCTAAGCCAAGAAGGAAAAGCAGAAAGTTGGAAGGAGTATATAAGGGGTCTATAAAAGGGCGATGTGCTTGAGGGCAGTATTGTGGCAATGGAGATGGGAGATATGATACTGCGAGATATGAGACGGAAGATATGAAACTGCGTGAAGAATTTGACAGAGCACTGAAAGACCTAAGTTGAAACCAGTCCCTGGGAGTAGACAACATTCCATTAGAACTACTGACAGCATTGGAAGAGCCAGCCATAACAAAACTCTTCCATCTGGTGAACAAGTGTATGAGACAGGAAAAATACCCTCAGACTTCAAGAAGAATGTAATAATTCCAATCCCAAAGAAAGCAGGTGCTGACAGGTGTGAAAACTACCGAACTATCAGTTTAACAAGACACAACTGCAAAATACTAAGTCGAATTCTTACAGACAAATGGAAAAACTGGTAGAAGCCGTCGTTGGGGAATTTCAGTTTGGATTCCATAGAAATGTTGCAACATGTAAGGTAATACTGACCCTATGGCTTATCTTAGAAGGCAGGGAAAGCTTTTGACAATGTTGACTGGAATACTCTCTTTCAAATTCTGAAGGTGGCAGGAGTAAAATACAGTGAGCGAAAGGCTATATACAATTTATACAGAAACCAGATGGCAGTTATAAGAGTCGAGGAGCATGAAAGGGAAGCAGTGTCTGAGAAGGGAGTAAAAAGGGGTTGTAGCCTATCCCTGATGTTATTCAATCTGTATATTGGCCAAGCAGTAAAGGAAAGAAAAGAAAAATTTGGAGTAGGAATTAAAATCCACAGAGAAGAAATAAAAACTTTGGAATTTTCCGACTATATTGCAATTATTTCAGAGACAGCAAAGGAGTTGTAAGAGCAGTTGAACGGAATGGACAGTATCTTGAAAGGAGGATATAAGATGAAAATCAACAAAAGTAAAACAAGGGTAATGGAATGCAGTCTAATGCAGTCAGGTGGTGCTGAGGGAATTACTTTAGGAAATGTCACTTCAAGTAGTAGGTGAGTTTTGCTATTTGAAGTTCAAGATAATTGATGATGGTCGCAGTAGAGAGGATATAAAATGTAGACTGGCAATGGCAAGGAAAGTATTTCTGAAGAAGAAAAATTTGTTAAAATCAAGTATAGATTTTTTAGGAAGTCTTTACTGAAAGTATTTGTATGGAGTATAGTTATGTATGGAAGTGAAACATGGACAATAAGAAGTTTAGACAAGAAGAGAATAGACGCTTTCGAAATATGCAGCATCAGAAGAATGCTGAAGATTAGATGGGTAGATCACACAACTAATGAGGAGGTACTGAATAGAATTAGGAAGAAGAGGAATTTGTGGCACAACGTGACTAAAAGAAGGGATCAGTTGGTAGGACACATTCTGAGGCATCAAGGGATCACCAATTTAGTATTGGAGGGCAGCGGGGAGGGTAAAAATCGTAGAGGGAGACCAAGAGATGACTAAACTAAGCAGATTCAGAAGGATGTAGGTTGCCTTAGTTACTTGGGGATGAAGAAGCTTGCACAGGATAGAGTAGCATGGAGAGCTGCATCAAACCAGACTCTGGACTGAAGACGACAACAACAACAACAGCTGGGTACGGAATGGATCGTCTTTTTGCCTCTGTGCAATGACCAGAAAACAGTATTTCCAAATGCTCCGCAGTACTCTGTGACAATCGCTTCCATGTATTACCTTTTAATGAATAACTTACAGAACAGTTGCTGCATGGTGTTTAACTGTGCTCTGCAGTTTGTCTACTGGGGTATAAGTCCTTAAGTATCGTTATGTGTTATGTGTAACCATTCATTGGAGTACTGATGGAAAATGTCGAAATCGAAACCATTTACTGCACTGAGGGACACACAAAGAAATCTACTTATAAAGCTCCATTCACATCTGGAGCTACTTAAAAAGCATGCCTACTTTGCGTCTAAATGTGGTACACTAGATATAGTACAGTTAGCAACATAAAAACTGTTTGCCGGCCGGAGTGGCCGAGCGGTTAAAGGCGCTACGGTCTGGAACCGCACGACCGCTACGGTCGCAGGTTCGAATCCTGCCTCGGGCATGGATGTGTGTGATGTCCTTAGGTTAGTTCGGTTTAAGTAGTTCTAAGTTCTAGGGGACTTATGACAACAGCAGTTGAGTCCCATAGTGCTCAGAACCATAAAAACCGTTTGCAAAATTTAAAACCTATGAAATAACGGCTTTAATTCGTCAGCAGAAAATTTGTTAATTTAAGGTTCTACATGGCCATATAGTGTTGGAAATGGGAGCAGTCCACAACAGCCGGTTTTAGTATGTGGTTTGATGTACACACCTGAATTCGAAAGTGTACTTTTTTTCCTAGTCTCCATGCTCTGTGCTAGCAGATGCGAGCACATGCCACGTGTTTAACATGTGAGGTAATGGGCGAATTGTGGCGCCCTAAAAGTATTCTAAGTTCAGAGTTTGCATGGTCGCACGGCTGCCCGGCGGCCGCGGGCCGCTCGGCAGGCGGACCACTTGCTGCCGGACGTTGGCCGAGGCAAGAGGGGCCCAGCTCGATCGCGTGGCTGGGAATTCTACGTTGACGCTGTGACGAGGACGGTGCTTTGTGTCGATGAAGGAGATGTCTATGCCGGGAGTGCCAAAGATGGCGGACTTGTGAAACCATAATAGCAAACATTTCACAGTTTGTATAGAAATTAATGGTAGCCAGATGAATGATGATACCTCAAAAAGAAACATGAACATTACCTTTATTTGCACGACGATTCTGTAGGTGTAATAAGATTTTCAGTATCTTTATTAATTTAAAGTTTAATATCCGACTGTAAATTATACAAGTAACACGGAGCAACGAATTTCCAAAATCTAAACGCTTGATCCGATTTCGTCGATCGATGTGTCTTTAGAAAGCTATTAGTGTACACCAAATTAGGTATGAATTACAGGCATGTAACTTCAATAGTACATGAGTTATCGGATGTCAAATTGGATGATTACTATCGATCGCGTCAGGCCATAAGTACTCCACAGCTACACGAAAAAGCGGTAGCAGCATGCTTATAAGTATATATACAGGATGTTACAAAAAGGTACGGCCAGACTTTCAGGAAACATTCCTCACACACAAATAAAGAAAAGATGTTATGTGGACATGTGTCCAGAAACGCTCAATTTCCATGTTAGAGCTCATTTTAGTTTCGTCAGTATGTACTGTACTTCCTTGATTCACCGCCAGTTGGCCCAATTGAAGGAAGGCAATGTTGACTTCGGTGCTTGTGTTGACATGCGACTCATTGCTCTACAGTACTAGCATCAAGCACATTAGTACGTAGCATCACGAACGTGGTTTTGCAGTCAGTGCAATGTTTACAAATGCGGAGTTGGCAGATGCCCATTTGAAGTATGGATTAGCACGGGGCAATAGCCGTAGCGCGTTACGTTTGTATCGAGACAGATTTCCAGAACGAAGGTGTCCCGACAGGAAGACGTTCGAAGCAATTGATCGGCGTCTTAGGGAGCACGGAACATTCCAGCCTATGACCCGCGACTGGGGAAGACCTAGAACGACGAGGACACCTGCAATGGACGAGGCAATTCTTCGTGCAGTTGACGATAACCCTAATGTCAGCGTCAGAGAAGTTGCTGCTGTACAAGGTAACGTTGACCACGTCACTGTATGGAGAGTGCTACGGGAGAACCAGTTGTTTCTGTACCATGTACAGCGTGTGCAAGCACTATCAGCAGCTGATTGGCCTCCACAGGTACACTTCTGCGAATGGTTCATCCAACAATGTGTCAATCCTCATTTCAATGCAAATGTTCTCTTTACGGATGAGGCTTCATTCCAACGTGATCAAACTGTAAATTTTCACAATCAACATGTGTGGGCTGACGAGAATCCGCACGCAATTGTGCAATCACGTCATCAACACAGATTTTCTGTGAACGTTTGGGCAGGCATTGTTGGTAATGTCTTGATTGGGCCCCATGTTCTTCCACCTACGCTCAATGGAGCACGTTATCATGATTTCATACGGAATACTCTACCTGTGCTGCTAGAACATGTGCCTTTACAAGTACGACACAACATGTGGTTGATGGTCGATGGAGCTCCTGCACATTTCAGTTGAAGTGTTCGTACGCCTCTCAACAACAGATTCGGTGACCGATGGATTGGTAGAGGCGGACCAATTCCATGGCTTCCACACTCTCCTGACCTCAACCCTCTTGACTTTCATTTATGGGGGCGTTAAGATAGTACCTGCAGATTTTATTCATTTATAAATTTATATGTTACTTTCATAACTCGCAATTGCCGAGTGATAGAAACTTTCGACCATTCGATTCATGTGTGTATTCTTATCGTATACTGTAGACTCAGCAGTATTTGGCCTGTAATGCAGCAACTACACATCCCAGCCCCTAGACAACAAAACCTGCCAAAACTTTTAATATTTGCAACTCTGAGTCGGAGGGTAGGTAGTTGGGGCCACCATCATTTCATTCTATTATTGAAAGCCCGCAAGCATGAATGCTGATGACCGACTATGCCCAGGCCAACTTTTGCACAATAATGTATATATTGTGAGAAGGCACATGCTAATGTTGTGGTGTGATTGAGTTCTGAAATTATATGTATGCACGCTAGTGGCTGACTAGGTCCTGCAAAAAATACAACTGCATGATGGTGTTTCACAGAGTGGAAGCAGCCAGCCTGCCAGTAGAGCATATACACGTAATTTTGGGAACATGATCACGCCACAGTGTTCACACAAGCACTCTCACAATATATGAACAATGTATATTGTGCAAAAGTGGGCCAGGGGATAGTCAACGATCGCCATTTGTGCTTAACACATTGCTTGTGCTTGCATTGCCAGTGCAGAACATGGAGGCTAGAAAAAAGGAGCATTCATTTCAGATGAGGTGTGCACATCAAATCACATCTCAAAATTTACAGCTGTGGACAGCTCCTTCTTCCAATGTTGTATGGTTGCATAGAATTTCAACTTAACAATTTTTCGTTAAACGAATTATCGATGAGAGCTGTTACTCTATACAGGCAGCGTGGTTCAGTTTTAAACTCTGAAAAGGGCCCTTACGTTGCCAAGAGTACAACATCTAGTCCGCCACATTTAAATGCAATGTAGGTGCGCTTTTTAAGCAGATTCAGATGTGAATGGAGCTTTATAAAAACGTTTTCATCAGCTTCTTCGTAACACATTAATTGTGCTTAGGGATTATTACCCCAGCAGGCAAACTGCAGAACACTGTTACACAGCTCTCAGCAGCTGTTCCAAATACCAGTTATTAACTGATACTGGATGGACTGATTGTCCTAATGTACATTGTTTGTCTTTGCACAAGAACAAACACACGATCCAGTTTGTTCCCAGCTACAAGATTTTATTTTGGGATAAACTGGTAGACCTCTATTCCCTTTCAAAACTGCTGCTACCATCCATAGGACTAGATATCCAGCACCTAGTCCGCCACATTTAGATGGAATCTAGCCATCCTTTTGAAGCTGATCCAGTTGCGAATGCACTTCATAAACGGACTTTTCGTGTGCCGCTTAACGCAGTAAACTGTCTCCTTTCTGACATTTTCGACCACTATTCCAATAAATTGGTATTTGCACCTACACGTGAGGTGACTAAACTCATGGTACAGCGATATGCAGATGTACAGATGGAAATAGTATCACGTGCACATGGTACAAAAGGGCAATGCATTTGCGGAGCTGTCATTTGTACTCAGGTGATTCATGTGAGAAGGTTTTCGACTTGATTTTGGCCACATGACAAGATTTAACAGACTATGAACATGGAACGGTAGTTAGCTCTAGATGCATGGGAATTCCATTTCGGAAATAACTGGGGAATTCAGCATTCCGAGATCCACAGTGCCAAGAGTGTGCGGAGAATACCAGGTTTTGGGCATTACCTCTCACTGTGAACAACACACTGACTTCACTTAATGACCGAGAACATCAGCGTTTGCATAGAGTTGTCAGTGCTAACAGACAAGCAGAACTACTTGAAATAATTGCAGAAATCTATATGGAATGTGCGACGAACGTATCCCTTAGGACAAAGCGGCGACATTTGGTTTTAATAAGCTATGGCAGCAGACTACTGACGCCAGTGCCTCCGCTAACAGCGCAACATGGCCCGCAGCGTCTCACCTGGGCTTGTGAGCATATCAGTGATCCCCTAGACGAGTGGAAAACCATGGCCCGGTCGGACGAGTCCAGATTTCAGTTGTTAAGAGCCGATGGTAGGCTTTCAGTGTGGCGCAGACCCCAAGAAGCGACAATCCCAAGTAGTCGACAAGGCACTGTACAGGCTGGCGGTGGTCTACAATGGTATGGCCTGTATTTCCATGAATGGACTGGGTCTTCTGGTCCAAGTGAACCGATCGTTGACTGGAAATGGCTATGTTCGGCTACTTGATCATTTGCACCCATTTCGTGGACTTCATGTTTGCACGATGATGGGCCATGTCTCTGGACCACAATTGTTCACAATTAGTTTGAAGAACACTGTATAGTTTGAGCGAATGGTTTTGGCACCCAAATAGCCAGACATGAATCCCATCGAACATTCGTGGTACATAACCGAGAGGCCAGTTCGTGTACAAAATCGCGCACTGGCAACACTTTCGCAATTATGTATCGCTATACAAGCAACGTGTACAATGTTTCTACAGGGGACTTACAACGACGTGTTGAGTCCATTTCATGTCTAGTTGGGGCACTACTCCGGGAAAAAGAAGGTCTGGTGTGATATTAGGAGGTGACCTGTGACTTTTGTCACCTCAGTTTATTATGGTTGGCAAAAACACCGGCTTCGCAGTGCTTTCCTTAGCTCGTATTAAGAAGGACAAACTATAGAAAAAATCATTATCTCCATGACAGTAACTATGGGAATGAAAAGAAGAGCTTTACATCTCTAGAAATCTGACTGTCTTGCTAGCGAAGGTATATATACCTAAAGACTCAATGCGTTGCACAGAGTTTACACATTACCTATTAAGAGCTTATGAACTGATCACATCAGCATGACATAGCTTTTCCGTGTGTTACGTTGGTGCCCCTAACACTGCAACAGATAACACACTGAAGAGCCAAAGAAAGTGGTACACGTGCCTAATATCGTGTAGGGCCCCCGCAAGCATGTAGAAGTGCCGCAGCACGAAGTAGCACGGACTCGACTAATGCCTGAAGTAGTGCTGGAGGGAACTGACACCATGAATTCTGCTGGGCTGCCCGTAAATCCGTAAGAGTACGACGGGGTGTAGATCTCTTCTGAGCAGCGCGTTGCAAGGTATCCCAGATATGCTCAATAATGTTCATGTCTGGGGAGTTTGGTGCGCAGCAGCAGTGTTTTACTCAGAAGATTGTTTTTGAAGCCACTCTGTGGCAATTCTGGATGTTTCGGGTGTCGCATTGTCCCACTGTAATTGCCAAAGTTTGTCGGAATTGGACATGAATGGATGCAGGTGATCAGACAGGATTCTTAAGTACGTGTCACTTGTCAGAGCCATACCTAAGAGTATCAGGGGTCCCATATCACTCCAACTGCACCATCATAGGGCCTCACCAGATTGAACAGTCTCCTGCTGACATTCAAGGTCCACGGATTCATGAGGTTGTCTCCATGCCCGTACTCGTCAATCCACTCGATACAATTTGAAACGAGACTCGTCCGACTAGGCAACATGTTTCCAGTCATCAACAGTCCAATGTCGGTGTTGACGGGCCCAGGCGAGATGTAAAGCTTTGTGTCGTGCAGTTATCAAGGGTTCGCCTCCAAAAGCCCATATTGATGTTTTTTCGCTGAATTGTTCACACGCTGACACTTGTTAGTGGCCAAGCATTGAAATCTGCTGCAATTTGCGGAAGGGTTAGACTTCTGCCACGTTGAATGATTCTCTTCAGTCTTCATTGGTCTTGTTCTTGCAGGATCTTTTTCTGGCCGCAGCGGTGTCAGAGATTTGATGTTTTACTAGATTTCTGATATTTACAGTACACACGTGAAATGGTCGTACGCGAAATTCCCCTCTTCATCGCTTGCTCGGAGACGCTGTGCCCCATCGCTCGTGCGCCGACTATAACACCACTTTCACACTCACTTAAACCTTGATAAACTGCCATTGCAGGAGCAGTAACCGATCTAACAATGGCGCCCGACACTTGTTGTCTTATATAGGTGCTGCCGACCGCAACACCGAATTCTGCCTGTTTCCATATCTCCTTATTTGAATACGCTGATGATGATGTTTGGTTTGTGGGGCGCTCAATTGCGCGGTCATCAATGTCCGTATGAAGACCCAACTTTTACACAATCCAAGCTTGAAACAGTCCAATCTAGCCACTGTCATGAATGATGATGATGATGATGACAACACAAATACCCAGCCTCAAGCAGAGAAAATCCCCAACCCGGCCAGTAATCGAACCTGGCACCCCGTGATCCAGAGGCAGCAACACTAGTATTTGAATATGCTTGCCTATACCAGTTTCTTTGGCGCTTCAGTGTATTATATGTGTAAATCTCCTACAGGTCAAAGATGCTACATTACTATCAATACTCTCTCGTAAAAGTACCCATAATTACCCATCAAGTTCGATCTGATCTATAGTTAATAATCATCGGCAGTATAGATTTCACATGTTGTGGAGTGTTAGTTGCAAAATACAGGATTTCATCTTCAGCCTGGGACAATTATCAGGTTGTACTAATTGATGTGAAGAGTAATTACCACAACAAAATATCATGAAAGCTCATTTTATGGTGGAGATGGTTACCAGTCAAGTCGTTTACAATGCATCTGTCCAAGTAGCTATCAGACTGAAACGCTAGCTAATTCTCCACACATACTGCAGATTCTTTGTGTTTTATTTGGATTGTGATGCAGCACCATCAGAATAGAAAACTGTGAACTACTATTCTGCACTTTGTGTGTATTTCAAACGCTTTCTGAGTCGAGCAATAGATTTAGTTCTGATATACTGCAGATGTCTTGATACTTATAATTTATGTGATTTACTTATATCTAAACTGGAATGAGAGTGCACTGCATCAAGGCACAAGCCAGCCATGCACGTTACCTGATGCACTTCATCAAAGGTAGTGACGTTTCTGTGTGCATGTGGTGCAGATGGTGAGCTGAGAAACAGGCTGGAGGGGTGGGGGGGGGAGGGGATGTAACAACTCACGAAATGCATTCAGTGTAGAGCTGGCCTGCTGTGTGACACCCTGAGTATTGGAACAAAGCAAGCACGAGCCCAAACTACCGTTATCCAAGATGGCGGCGATGACGTCATCCAAAATGGAGCCGATAACGTCAATCAAGATGGCGGATTTTGGTGGGAAGTGCCACGCCCACTCGCCCAGAAAAATGTGGCGAAGTTCAAATTCCAACAAGATAATGCATCACACCACGCTTATCTCTACTAAGCAAAGAAAATGCCGGAAAAAAGTACTTGTCTTTATTATTTAACCAATTTCAAGCACATGTATTCTCCACTGGATCTGGACTCTAACTGGCTTAGTTCATATCGTCACCACCAGAGGACGCCGCCATGATGTCAGGTGATGATGCAAGTAGCATTATTCAAGATTGCCATACCCAGTGTGTTCACCATGAGCTCCAGAGCCCAACTGGCTTAGTTCATATCAATGCCACCAGAGGGTGCTCTCCTGACGTCAGATCATGACGCAAGAACTGGTATTCATGATGATGGCACCCAGTGTGTTCACCGCAAGCTCCAGATCCCAACTGACTTAGTTCACATTGTGGCCACCAGAGGGCGCTACCGTGAAGCCGGGTGATGACAAGATCGTCTGCTCTTTCTCTTGCGCGAATTATAACTGGACACGAGGCCCGTCAGTGGTCTGTGAGCGACCACTTCCATCACAGCCTGAAGCCCACACCTTTATACTCACACCTGACGTAGTCTTCTGTAAATATGATAACGAATTTAACTGAAGACAAGTGACACCAACATCGCTCATCTAACCTAACAATTACCAAAGTACTTAATTTCATTTCAATTTTAATCATATTCAATAAGCCAATTTACAATTTCAATATTCAATGATCAAATGATAACTTCCACATTTTCCCACTATCAGCACGGTGTTCATTCATGACCTAGCACCCCCCCACCCCACCCCCAGGTTGCTGCACTCCTATTGGCTACTGCATTAGTCATGTGATTCGACTTCACAGAACCTAGGATTTGGAACCAATTTTCACCAATGCCGCACCCACTTCGACTTGGAATCGAATAGTTAAAGTCTCCACCACGATCCTCAACCCTGCAACACGACCTCTTATCGACCCATGTTGGCTAACATGTACTAACGTGCACTAACGTGCACTAATCTGTACTAACATGTACCAATGTGCACAGCACATGATGTCATCCAAGATGGTGGGGTGAAATGGGAAAACAGATCTGAACACAAGTCTTTATTTTGCAGGCAGTGTCTTCACCACAAGATTTAGTGTCCAACTGACCTAGTACACATTACTGCCATCAGGTTGTACTGTCAGCCCTCCTATGACCTAATCCCAAATGGTGGTCTGTAGGGGCGAGAGTGGTGCCAAAAGGACAGGTTGCGCTGGGCTGCTGGGGAGAGTAAAGAAGGAGTGCACTCTATTTATTTTGGAACATCTTATTTAGGGATCGAATATATTTATCACACTGAGGCATAACACTCACCGACCGGTGTGGCCGAGCGGTTATAGGCGCTGCAGTCTGGAACCACGTGACCGCAACGGTCGCAGGTTCGAGTCCTGCCTCGGGCTTGGATGTATGTGACGTCCTTAGGTTAGTTAGGTTTACGTAGTTCTAAGTTCTAGGGGACTGATGACCTCAGATGTTAAGTCCCATAGTGCTCAGAGCCATTTGAACCATTTGAAACAAAACACTCGCCATCTTATGTTTGCGCTCACAATACACAGTCATCAGACACCCAAACAACATCTAATTTACGTAAATAATTTAATTACAGACATTTAGACTCCTCCTAAAAAATGCTGCACAGTCAGGTGTAGATACGCTCAGTACTCATAAACTGTCCAAATAACGCATAGCACAGCCTACAGACCTCCTCGCACAATAATTCAATCAACTCACGCAAGCACAGTCCGCTGCCCCCTGTCCAGTAGAGTATTCAGTAGAGTATACAGGAGGTAGTGATGAGTGACGCATCCGTCGGATGTCAAACCGCGCACAGGCCCGCGCTCGTGTCCCGCAAGCGACCACATTCCTTTCACACTTCACACGTGAGAAATTGCTATCGCCTAGTCGCAGATGATGACGCGATCAAACGGGAGCGCAGCCGCGAGCTGCAGCCGAACACAGGCGAAAGTTGTATGTAGGCACCGTTGATGACGCGATCGGACAGGGGGCTTATTTACAGAGCGCGCCCTCCAAGCAGAGCCGCCCGCATGGGGTGTTCCTCGCTACCCTCACTCTAACTGCGGTCTGACGAAGACGCTGCAGAATTCCATTCCACAATAGCATAACCTGCTTTCTCCCTAGCGATTCTAACGGACCATACGTCACGTTTGACTGAAGCTGCACCATGCATAGCTACATACCATCGCAAACGCATCTAGCAATGTTATCAATCTTATACTTAATTCACATTGCTATCAAAAACATGAACCAAGTCTAACTTTAGTAAATTCCATACCCCCAGAAATACTTAACGTGCGATTTTGTACTAGTTTTCGTCTTCTCTCAGCTTTTATGCACCGAAATTCATGCCCTAACAGAACCTCGGTACGAAAATAACGGACAATAACGTTCAATGCAGTCTTCCTTGCGGGCCTAACACGGTACCCACCCCATCCTGTGATACACATCCCGCTCTCAACATAAGCAAATGTTCGCACAGCTATGTAGAGGCACCGATATCCCAGCACAAAGCATGTTAATGAATCCAACATTGTCATTTGCTCTAATCCAATTTACTCGCCGAATTACTGATCCCACTGGTATCAAAGCACCATCCACCTATTCTTTCTCGGACTTCCAGTGGTTATTTTACACAGATCGCAAAATTGCATTGACAACTATACCCACAAAATTCTCTCCACATTATCAAATACATACCAGACTCACAAGAATATTGGAAGCCAGGAATATATTTCCCAGTGTAACTACAATTAAATATTACGATTGCTGCTACACTCTGACACCAATCAATGTACAGGTAAACTCTCCTCTTGACGACTGTGCTTCAGTATCTATAGGGCATATAATTTTCCACTTAAAAACTCTATCTCATACCCTCGTCATTATCAATCTGCTCAATCTATACGTCCCTCACGATAGGACACACAGTCATTCTCTATAGTCATGCCATAAGATAAACCATACTATCTTTACAATGCAATACATACAGAGTTTACTCAGTGTAAGCCACAGTAACTTTACAATACAATATATACACATTTTAGACAAACAGTGCAGTTATCTTTGAAAGGGTACAGTACCGCCCGACATTGAAAATAGGTACAACATTCTTCGTTATTCCTGTCATAACAACACATTTTTTTCTAATAATAACACAATTTCAATTAATACAGCGAAGCCGAATACCAGTGTAGGAAAGAATGACAATTTATTTATTTAACTGATTACATGTGCACTCACACAAAATAAATCCCTACATCCAATTTGGTGAGCTCTGCGAAATGAATGAATGTATGGTCGTCTGCTAACCACAGATAGTGAATGTGCAATATATGATCATCTTTGAGGCGGTCCTTTGGTCACCTTTGGTGGAACCAAAGAGATGAAATCTACCTGAGCTTTGAGCGCCTGAAATGTGGCTGATCAATACAGTAGCATGGTGCTCCCCCACCTTGACAGAGGTGCGAGATGACCTGAAGAACGGCCATGTTTCCGCACTCTGCCGCTGGATCTAGTGTTGGTAAGACCTGTCTTAGGTGTGCTCCATAAAGACAAAAGAGTGGAGACATGGTATGCATGTGAAATACTTAAGAGTAGTTTGAAATCATAATTTCTCTATTTCAGGAACTTTTGTGTGGAGAATTAAATGTCAGGCAGGTAATATTAAGGGAATCGTAGTAATCTTTGGAAGTGACCAACGGTCACAACGAAACCACGTGTAGCAATAAGTTGAAAAGCGCTTAAGTTAAGTTGAATTACTAGAGTGTGTACTATAAGCTGAAATATTTACGAAATGGCGTGTGCAGGACTTGAAATTAGAGACGAGTACTTCCACGTGGTGAGTACTGTGTGAGTCTCAATCTGTGTATGAGACAAAGGATAAAGAGAAGTACTCGTCCATGGGATCAGTTGAGGACTCGTGTGTGTGATGAATATGTTCTTAATATTACTTTGCGTGTTATGTTTCCGTGTGACGCTTGATTCAAACTATAATACTCTGATACAGAAGCAAGGTGAGTCAGCCGTCTATCCAACAACGCCACTTGGCTTGCATTGCACAGGAAGACGTGCATATATCCTCCAGAGTTCATAGTAGGAAAGAAAGGTTACGAAGTGGGGCAGTGTCGTGTGAAACTGGGATAAATACTAATTGAAGTGGGAAGGTTGAAAGTGATGTGATTATAACGTTGTGACTATTCTTTGTATTGTATGTTGCCAGTGTGATGTATTTCATGAAATTTAAGTATGTGTGGTTGGCATGGTAGAGTAACAAGATAGTTTCAGAGTTCAGAGGTTATGCATGTTCCTTTTTGTACCACTCGGTCTGGAGGAAATTTTCGTGATGATGGGTGTGAGAGTCGAAGTGTGAGATATAGCAAAAGATCCACCATCCTATCCAGAAAGTGTACTGTAGCGTTAAATAATTACGAGACCATAAGATAGAGAATCACCAATGTAAAGCCATGCCCACTGGGCGGAATATCTCATGTGTTATTGCTGTAGATTATAGAATTTGTGTGTTTAGGTTATAGAATTTATCGGAATAAATAAGATAGTGAAAAGTAAAAGACTGGTGGCCTTTTCCTTCGAATAGAACGTTGTCATGATACCCAGAATTTATGTGTGCGCCATTCATATTCAGTGCGACGGCCACGTGTTGATCAAAGCCGTTACACAGTCAGAGTTGTGTAAATTACTAATAGTCAGATATGCGTTTCCGTTTCCTTTGCGTAATATTCAAACAGGAGAATAACTTGTAACTTAATTGTGAGTACTAGAGCTCATGTTACTCGATAATTAAAAATGAATCCACTCGCTTGGCAGACCAGTAATCTTGCAGGCCTGACTGCTTGTTGCCACAGTATGAGCAAGGCATGTGGGTGCCTCTCACAATTTCGACCCGCCAGGATTGTGCTGTTAGGGTTTTCTGTTAAGATTTTTTTTTTGATGGGATTTGTCAAGATTTTTACGTATATTGTGATAGCGCTAAGAAGTAAAATTTTTTGTTTGCAATTTCTTTCTGGATTGGTGAGGATCTTTTATTTTTTTTTTGTAATTGATTGCTACGTCGTCCAAGGCTGGAAGATCGTTGTATAAATTTTTTTTGCGTAATGTCTGTAGTAACTAGGTCGCAGTCGAAAAGTGTAGTCACCATGGAGATTAGTGATTCTGGGGTGAACATAGCAGTGCAGCAGGAAGTAGGTGTCGACCTTGGGTTAATGAGCGAGAACGGCAAACACTCGGAAGGGGCTCAATTGGTCAGCAGACCGTGGCTAGGTGATCGTTTAGGCGGCGGGCTTTGTCCACAATCAGGGGCTTTTTCCGACGACGCAGGCGAGACCGGACTAGGTCAAGTATGCGGTGAAAGTCTAACTACCCTTAGCGAAGCTACGGTTTCTCAGGCAAACGAGGTGAGCACACTGAAAGTCGCAGATGACAATGTGCTATTGCATTTTTTACAGAGGATGGATAGAGATAATAAGGAGAGAGATAGGGAGAATAAGGAAAGATTGGAAACGATGGATAGGGATAATAAGGAAAGATTGGAAGCGATGGATAAAGATAATCAGGAAAGATGGGAAGCGTATGAGGAAAGATTGGAAGCGATGGATAAAGATAATAAGGAAAGATTGGAAGCGATGGATAAAGATAATAAGGAAATATTGGAAGCGATGGATAAAGATAGTAAGGAAAGATTGGAGGCAATGGATAAGGGAAATAAAGAGGCAATGAGGAAGCTACTCTCAGTTATCGATGAGCGTCTGTCCGCAGTTAATAATCGGTTAGACGAGGGGGAGAAGAATATGGGTGCGTTGAAGCAAGTATGTGACACCGTGAAACAAAAAGCCAATAATTTGGAGGTACGAATAATTGCAATAGAGAGGGATATAACAGAACGTAGGGACGTGTTGCCGATGAGCAAATGAGTGAGGTAGTGGAGGACTTACTTGCAGATAAACAAGGGGCATTAGACAGCGTGGAGGCTCAAGTCACCCGGCAGGAAGTGGCGCTAAATATACACAGGGATGAAATTGCGGAGGTAATGGTCAGAATGAATACGATTAGCGCAGATGTAGAAAAGATCGGTATAAGAGGCGAAACAGGCTCTGACAGTACGCAGCGAGAGGTTTATGCCGACCAGGAGGAGATACAATCACTATTACACTTTAAAGAGGCACAATTAGAAATAAATAGGAAACGCAGGGAAGAACTAGCACAGTTGCAATTAGCGTGCAGTAGCGAAGGTGAAACAGCATCAATTAGGTTGCAGAGGGAGAGTGAGATAAATTCAAAAAAAAGAAAATAGGCAGAAAGAGGAAGACGAACTCAGAGAGTTGGAAGAACGGTTGTCTCGGATAAAACAGGTGGCAAACCCAACTAGGTATAGTCCAATGTCAGAAAACATAAATGGGGAAGAAGAATATAGGAGGCACTTCGTGTCGGTACAAACGTACACTTGTTTTCCGGATCCTGATAACTACCAACATCCATGGCTGTGGCTGTCTCAGTTTCAAGATTCATTACCTTCATCGTGTGTAACCATTTGAGGGACAAGGCTAGAGCGACAATGCAGGAAATTATTAAACACTGTAGTAGCTACAAGAAATTTTGTGACAAGTTTTTAAATGAATTCTGGTCGAAAAGTAAGCAGGACCAGGTTAAGCAAAGCATATTGATGATGCCAAATTGTAACGAAGGTGGTGTAAGAGATCCAGTGGCGGGCTATCAGGAAATGCTGAGCCAAAATAGGTATTTGGATGTGACATACGAACCCTGGGAGCTCATTAGGATCTGTATAACGAAGTTGCCAGTGAAATTGGGCAGAGATATAGCGATAGCAGGCAGACGCTTACACGATTCTTCGTCATTTCAGCACTTGTTACAGGAACTTAATAATGAGAGCAACATCGTAAACGGAGACTCGACTCAAAGGCCAGACAGAGTCGAGGATAGGAACGGCAGAAACTATCAGAATGACAGGAGAGCATGGAATCCTGGTATTTCATTCTTGTCATAATGTATTGATGGATAGGAGAAACTAATCCAACATATCAGCCCTTAGCATGTTGCCTTAAAACACATACCGTGGCACTGAAAATTGTCTATGTAGCAGACATACTCTACTGATATGTAGGAATGCAAATACCATACTTCTGGTCACAGAATAAAACACCAGTAATGGAATCTGTTAGGCTGGTCTCTCAGAACAAAAATTTGCAAATTTTGATTTGGAACACTAAAGTACAAGGACTGTTTCCTCAAAAAAAAAAAACCAGTTGCTAAAAATGTTATGTAATAATGCCAACGAGTCCAGTTTAATTAGGGCGATTTGACTATTGCAGGTACTTAACACGTAATGTAAAAAGTCAACATTGTGATCTGTATGGCATGGGGTACATTTACACTGCTGTTACAGGTAACACCAGCAATGTGATCGAAGTTTTTAGATTAGCTGCCATCTGATCTATAGTATGACGTTGTCGTGCTGACAGTTATAATGAAGTGCTGGGTGTGGTTGTTCGGAATCTGGTGTTAGGGAAAGAGGCCACTAGCACCAAAGTTTCTAACACTTGTGCTGTACCTTTCTCCCCGCTTGTATATTCTCTGCACACATTTAATTTTCGTGTAAGCACAGATTCCTAACTAGCAAATTCTTCACTGTGTCCAGTGGACTGTTCAGAGTGAGGCGGATTGTCCATGAAAATGCTGTACTGATTGAGACGATCAAGGGAAAACAATCACCTAGGCTTCATCACATTTATAACGTCAAATTATGGAAAAGTTAAGGGTAGATCGAAAGTAGGCAAGCTATGGTAGATAGTCAGTGTATTTGTTT
Source organism: Schistocerca piceifrons (assembly GCF_021461385.2). NCBI lineage: Eukaryota > Metazoa > Arthropoda > Insecta > Orthoptera > Acrididae > Schistocerca > Schistocerca piceifrons. The sequence goes on along the minus strand of NC_060138.1, from coordinate 497,945,479 downwards.
GTGGAGTGTAACGTTGTGCAGGGTCAAATCGAACATAAGAATTTTCAGGTGGGATGTCAGGAAGTATGACGGAATAGACTGGTCGAATGAGTCATGAACAGGAGTCGACAGAGTGGTGTATGTACGTATTTTTTGTCATGTGAATAAGGATCAATCAGAAACGATGTGATGGTTAATAAGTGGATAAATATGGTAGATAGAGAGAGAAGCGACGTGATAAATAGTAGTGGATAAAGGTGATATTTAAGCAGAGAAGCGACGTGAAGCAGTGTGATTAATAAAGAGAGATTCGACGTGATGAAACAGTGGTAAATGGAGGTGAGTAGAATTAATAATGTGGAGATGTCTTAGATGTATGTTACAGAGAGGCCTGGGTATGCTGCAGTCGAGATTGATGCGAATGGCGAAGGAAGACGAGGAAATGATGGAGTAATGGACGAAAGGAGAGCCGAAATACGAATGAAAAGATGAGGACAACTGCACAACGTGAAGGGACATAAAGGGAGTATGAGATCCAGATGGTGAACGTTGTGGAATACTGACGTAAGATGTAATATAAGTGTAACTCTAATTCTTACCATAACATTTGCAATATGACAAAATAATTTTTGTTGTTGTTGTTGAAGCCTGGTACCAGTACAACTAATCAAAACGGTACCAAGAACGTGTACAGTTATTTTGCAGGATGAATAATTTGTGTATTTTTTGTTCTTAGATGAAATGTCGCGATTCTAAGTTAATATTTAGCAGGATGAATAATCGGTAAAGTGAATGCATAGGTAAGCCGATGGAGAGAGGTACCAGAGTGAAAGGACGAATTCGGAGACTGGAATGCTATCTCCGAAACAACTTCATGTGTTATGTGGTTGAGTATAAGGGAGCAAAGGTATGGTATGTTGTGGTGAGTGTGGTGGTGTTAAGGTTAGCTGACTTCTAGACCTATTCTGTTGGTGTATTAATGGATTGAATGAGAAGGAAAATGTGATGTCTGGTGAGTGAGAGTTGTAGAGTAGTGTGATCAATGCGCACACTCCTGTAAAGGGGATGCTACCGATTCATAACTAAAACATTATTGTGTTTTATCGTTTGATTTGGATGAACCTCGATGGCAGGTCAGGATATGACGTCATTTGGATGGTACATACATGTCCTAGAAATGTTGTAATACATAATAAAAGGTAAAATATATAAAGAGATACTAATTTCTGTCTGTCACAAGCACAAAGGTGCATTGTATGTTGTAGATTTAGAGTCATCAGTTTCTAAAATGTTTATTGTGTTAGGATGTTAAAGTAGTTTACTATTTAACATTATGTGGTAGGTAATCGTGAGCTGTATAGATTGTTTCTTATTTTTTGTTAGAACACTTTCAAGGGGTATTAATTTCAGTCTGTCACAAGCACAAAGGTGCGTAGTATATTGTAGTTTTAGAATCAACAGTTTATAATATGTTCACTGTGATAGGGTATTAAAGTAGTTTACTATTTGATATTGTAATTATAAGCTGTATAGATTGTTTCTTATTCCTTTTTTTTAACACTTTCATGTTTTGTGTGAGGGACGGCAGGTACAATCAATAGTACAAGTGTGGGCTGTATATAGAAAAGGGATAAATGTTGATGTTTATGTGTAGAAAACTAGGGTGTATGATTTTATGTTTTTTAGAGCAAAGATTCTTTTATTACCAATGTATCTAATAGATCATACATGTAATCAATGAGTATTTAAATACTGTAAGAATATCCTTTTGTCTGTAATGTTGCAAGATGCACGGAAGGGTCTGACTGATTGGATGTTGTAGCACTGAGGTGCCTACGCAGAACGCACCCGTACCTACATAAAAATGGGGGAGGCCAAGCTGACATCGCCATGGGAGAGGCGACAGAGCCGCTGCGCTCCCCACTCCACTGCCGGTCAGGGTACACTCCACGTACCCACTACAACAGGTCAACGGTCTGGGGCGACACGCACTTACCACCGGCCATTCATAAGTTGCACCATGCTTATGACTGGAGACAGTATCCCACAGAGGCAACAGCGGGTGGTTTTCTGCTCAAAGGCTCACGTGGCGGCGGCAGAATGAACGACGCACGGTAGAGTCCGGTGGGCATTTTTTAACAGCAACTATTAACTAGTACTGGGCTGTGGAACCGTGAAACAAGATGACTGCTCGTACGTCTCAATAAGCTGAAGGACTGGTGTTTCCACATTGTGGAAAAGATTTTGTCTTTAGCAGACAGGACGATTGTTTTGTTTTGTCTTGACCACTGAACGGTGGGATCCATAAACTTTTGGCAGTGACTTGTTAAGTGTGCTTTGTAAATTGCATGTGGGATGCTTGTTATACTTAAAGAGGACAGTTGTCGTATGGTGACTAATTATTGTATGAATGCAAGAAACTAAAATGGGACATTGACATTTGCATTTGTAGTAGGAGACATTTCTTTAATTGGTGGCCATGAACTGAACGGGCAGGACCGTGGATAATAGTAGTTGCAGGGCCATTTCTGGATGACCAGATTCGTGTGGATGGTACTCTGAAAGTGACTATGACATTTGTGTTTAATGTGAGATACACTTTACTGTTCAGTGCATGTTCAAAATGCCGATTTGAGTGACTTAAAGACTTTCGTCTGGGTAACTATGGGAGAGCTTTGACACCGAGACAGTGTTTCTAGGAAAACTATCAGCAACTTTTTGACCCCAAGAAAATCACAGAATGAAATGATTCCGTGTGACTCACAAGACAGGGAATAATGTATTTGTATTTGTAACCGTGTACATTTTTTTATATGTTTTATTCCCAAAGGGACAGCAAGTGTAATTGTGTTTCATTAACGTATGTGTTTAGAATAGTTAGTGTGTTTTTTTTTGTTCTGGGTTATCAAGTTCACGTAGAATGTCTATTAGAATATTTGGTACAAGGATGCTTTAATTATTAGCCAGTGGCATAATACTACCGTAGCGGCTCTTGTTGCATTGGTCAGTAAGGTTGTCACAGGGGACAAGAGTTTGCAATACACAACAAATATCGGAATTAACCGAGGCATTTTGATGTCGTGGACAGTAATAATCTTGTTGGTGTGTTGACTGAAGCCACTTATTTTCATTATCACAGTGGTGATATTTCACATTAAAGTGTAACGGAGGCTAGTTGAAATGCAAGTTCTTGTCGTCTAAATATGTAACAACAGAGAAATGAGCAGTAGAGTAAAATACGAGAGCTACTGGTGGATTCAAGCACTTATTGCTAACTACTTACTGTGTGTATTGATCAAAGTTGATGGACTGACTAGCTCAGCAGCAGGTATTTGTACTGGTGGACAAGGATAAGGTTAAACTCACAGTCGAGTAGTGGTGGTAATTGCTTAAGTGATGATAGTTAATAAGGTATGACATGATGTCTTAGACAGACTATATTACGTAACCAGTATGTAACTTGCGGTATATTTAATTGTTTTTTTCCTCAGTTTAATTTCTCAGTAGGTTTGACGTACATTTTAGAGTAATGATATGGAGCCTGACGTTCTACATGTAACTAGTGTACGCAATTTTTTTTCTTTTGTTGATTTTGTTTTGTATTCAGACATTGCCTTGTAAAGATTATTACAACGCAATTTATGAATGTCAGATTACTTGCTCTGTGTTTGGACGGTGAGCTATTTAAAATTTTATGAGTACAATTAGTATTTTTTTATTTTGTTATAGAATTATTGAACTTTGGATTACTCCTAAAAATAACGGAGATCCCGGTAACTAAGCAAATTTTTATCTCACCATTATTTTGTATTTGTATGATGTAATGTTTTATTTGTCATTTGGACTGTCGTAAATTTGTATGTGTACGTTACTCCGGATTGTGGAGAGTACAATAATACAACAACGGTGTGAATAGTTTGGTAAAGTAACAGCATTTGGTCGTCTATTTGAGGTCACCAGGGGATAAGGTCTCCTCCTGGTTATTATAATGACTTGCTATGTTTGCTCGAATACAGTTTTCTTAAAAAAATGTTCGGAACTACCCTCGCATTGCAAGGATAGTACCATGCCGTTTTTTCTGCATGGGTAGCTGGTGGTGAAAGGGTACAGTACCGCACGACGTTGAAAAGGGGTACAACATTCTTCGTTATTCCTCTCATAACAACATATTTTTTCTAATAGTAACTCAATTTCAATTAATACAGTGAAGCCGGATACCAGTGTAGGAAAGAATGACAATTTATTTATTTAACTGATTACATGTGCACTCACACAAAATAAATCCCTACATCCAATTTGGTGAGATCTGCGAAATGAATGAATGTATGGTCGTCTGCTAACCACAGATAGTGAATGTGCAATTTATGATCATCTTTGAGACGGTCCTTTGGTCAGTGTGCGATTTGCAGGGGGGAATGGGGGGGATTTCCCCCCCTCTGCATCAGACCATCCCCTCCTCTGGTTTTAGTTTATGCATCCCAACCTGCGATGTTTATTTCCCAAGCACTGGAGTAAAATTTTACATATAATTTAAATTTGTGGAGCCGAACACTGAAAGTTTTTAATAAGTTTTACTATTAATATTATTAATATGTTTCAGTTTTCTATCATCAGAATAAGTACAACTTTTCACAAATGTGCCTCTACATTTTTAATTCCCCTCGTATATCTGTACCTGTATGTAGATGATTTTGTAAATAAGCTTTACCTATAATGTACTTTTAAAGATATAACAAGGGATGGCTTTTCTGATAGTGCATACGCGCCAATAGTGAGTTTCGGCATTAACATCTATTTATAAATAGCTGTTTAACCATGTGTAACGCCACAGTCCAAACTAGTAACATATTTAATTCTACTAACCGCTTAAGACATCCCCCTCCCCCCCACTGGTAAATGCACAAATCGCACCCTGCCTTTGGTGGAACCAAAGAGATGAAATCTAGCTGAACTTAGAGCTCCTGAAATGTGGCTGACCAATACAGTAACATGGTGCTCCCCCACCTCGACAGAGGTGCGAGATGACCTGAAGAACGGCCATGTTTCGGCACTCTGCCACTGGATCTAGTGCTGGTAAGACCTGTCTTAGGTGTGCTCCATAAAGACAAAAGAGTGGAGACATGGTATGCATGTGAAATACTTAAGAGTAGTTTGAAATCATAATTTCTCTATTTCAGGAACTTTTGTGTGGAGAATTAAATGTCAGGCAGGTAATATTAAGGGGATCGTAGTAATCTTCGGAAGTGACCAACGGTCACAATGAAACCACGTGTAGCAATAAGTTGAAATACTTCCGAGTGCTTAAGTTAAGCTGAATTACTAGCGTGTGTACTATAAGTTGAAATATTTAAGAAATGGCGTGTGCAGGACTTGAAATTAGAGACGAGTACTTCCATGTGGTGAGTACTGTGTGAGTCTCAATCTGTGTATGAGACAAAGGATAAAGAGAAGTACTCGTCCATGGGATCAGTTGAGGACTCGTGTGTGTGATGAATATGTTCTTAATATTACTTTGCGTGTTATGTTTCCATGTGACGCTTGATTCAAACTATAATACTCTGAGAGAGAAGCAAGGTGAGTCAGCCGTCTATCCAACAACGCCACTTGGCTTGCATTGCACAGGAAGACGTGCGTATATCCTCCAGAGTTCATAGTAGGAAAGAAAGGTTACGAAGTGGGGCAGTGTCGTGTGAAACTGGGATAAATACTAATTGAAGTGGGAAGGTTGAAAGTGATGTGATTATAACGTTGTGACTATTCTTTGTATTGTATGTTGCCAGTGTGATGTATTTCATGAAATTTAAGTATGTGTGGTTGGCATGGGAGAGTAACAAGATAGTTTCAGAGTTCAGAGGTTATGCATGTTCCTTTTTGTACCACTCGGTCTGGAGGAAATTTTCGTGATGATGGGTGTGAGAGTCGAAGTGTGAGATATAGCAAAAGATCCACCATCCTATCCAGAAAGTGTACTGTAGCGTTAAATAATTACGAGACCATAAGATAGAGAATCACCAATGTAAAGCCATGCCCACTGGGCGGAATTTCTCATGTGTTATTGTTGTAGGTTATAGAATTTGTGTGTTTAGGTTATAGAATTTATCGGAATAAATAAGATAGTGAAAAGTAAAAGACTGGTGGCCTTTTCCTTCGAATAGAACGTTGTCATGATACCCAGAATTTATAATGTGTGCGCCATTCATATTCAGTGCGATGGCCACGTGTTGATCAAAGCCGTTACACAGTCAGAGTTGTGTAAATTACTAATAGTCAGATGTGCGTTTCCGTTTCCTTTGCGTAATATTCAAACAGGAGAATAACTTGTAACTTAATTGTGAGTACTAGAGCTCATATTACTCGATGAATACGAATGAATCCACTCGCTTGGCAGACCAGTAATCTTGCAGGCCTGACTGCTTGATGCCACAGTATGAGCAAGGCATGTGAGTGCCTCTCATCTTTTATAACTATACAGAACCCGAAAAAATTATCGTACGCCTACACTCACACCGTCTATATGTTACGACCCCCCCCCCCCCCCCCAGTCCTAGGGAAGCACCGTCAGCCTTTTCTTTCTTTCTACAGACGCGACATTCAGCGGTAATAAGCTACTTTACACTGATCACCTCACAAAAATTGTCTACAGATCATCAAATACATACCAGGCTCGCAAGAATATTGGAGCGTGAAACCGATCACCATCCCAGCAGTATATCACCGAGTAACGTGTCGATCTAGTAAACGTACAGTTCACATCCCCCACCATACAAAATCACCCCTTTTACATCAGCAATCCGAAGTCACTCTCAGAACTGCTCTACAAATTCGCGATCGTTTCCTCTCGACACAACGCGTTACTGTCTCTGCTTCCTTGCCTGCTCGCTTTTCTATGCACATCTCCAGACTTGGGGATTACAAGAACACACGTATTTTCGCCATAATATTATACCATTTTCGCTATACTTCTCGATATCAAATACACAGCAGTAGCCTCCCGATCGCTAACGCAACATAATTCGCGACATATAGACCCGAAATCATTTCTCTACAAACACGAAACTTTAGCTACGTGGAACGTCCTCTAGACCACTGAGTAACCAGAAACAAACACATGAAAAATCATATTTCCACCCGCGAATACCGATCTCGCTGATCTAACATACTCCAAATCATCCCTATAATTTACAAGCCAACTAAGATCTTTCCCATGTCTGGAGAAAAGCCAAACGTATCTTCCACACACAACATTCGATCTTCTCTCAACTAAATAAAGACCCGAAATGTGCACAAACAGTCAACTGAACAATGTACATGGGAGTGAATAAAACTCCACCGAAATCATACCATCTTCTCAAAGTTCCACTTGATCACGAAAGCGCTCAACACATACTAAGTATTAGTTCGCTATCTTGCCGTATAGACAAGGGCCAAGTTAACTCATATACACTACTGGCCATAAAAACTTCAACACCATGGAGATGATGTGCTACAGACGCGAAATTCAACCGACAGGAAGAAGATACTGTGATATGTAAATGATTAGATTTTCAGAGCATTCACACAATGTTTGGCGCCGGTGGCGACACCTACAACGTGCTGACATGAGGAAAGTTTCCAACCGATTTCTCATACACCAACAGCAGTTGACCGGCGTTGCCTAGTGAAACGTTGTTGTGATGCCTCGTGTAAGGATGGGAAATGCGTACCATCACGTTTCCGACCTTGATAAAGGTCGGATTGTAGCCTATCGCGATTGCGGTTTATCGTATCGCGACACTGCTGCTCGCGTTAGTCGGGATCCAATGACTGTTAGCACAATATGGAATTGGTGGGTTCAGGAGGCTAATACGGAACGCCGTGCTGGATCCCAACGGCCTCGTATCACTAGCAGTCGAGATGACAGGCATCTTATCTGCATGGCTGTAACGGGTCGTGCAGCCACGTATCGATCCCTGAGTCAACAGATGGGGACGTTTGCAAGACAACAACCATCTGCACGAACAGTTCGACGACGTTTGCAGCAGCATGGACTATCAGCTCGGAGACCAAGGGTGCGGTTACCCTTGACGCTGCATCAGAGACAGGAGCGCCTGCGATGGTGTACTCAACGACGAACCTGGGTTCACGAATGGCAAACGTCATTTTTTGCTGTGAATCCAGGTTCTGTTTACAGCATCACGATGGTCGCATCCGTGTTTGGCGACATTGCGGTAAACGCACATTGGAAGCGTGTATTCGTCATCGCCGTACTGGCGTATTGCCCAGCGTGATGGTATGGGGTGCCATTGGTTACACGTCTCGATCACCTTTTGTTCGTATTGACGGCTCTTTGAACAGTGGACGTTACATTTCAGATGTGTTACGACCCGTGGCTCTACCCTTCATTCGATCCCTGCGAAACCCTACATTTCAGCAGGATAATGCACTACCGCATGTTGCAGGTCCTGTACGGGCCTTTCTGGATACAGAAAATGTTCGACTGCTGCCCTGGCCAGCACATTTTCCAGGTCTCTCACCAATTGAAAATTCTGGTTAATGGTGGCCGAGCAACTGGCTCGTCACAATACGCCAGTCACTACTCTTGATGAACTGTGGTATCGTGCTGAAGCTGCATGGCCAGCTGTATCTGTACATGCCATCCAAGCTCTGTTTGACTCAATGCCCAGGCGTATCAAGGCCGTTATTACGGCCAGAGGTGGTTGTTCGGGGTACCGATTTCTCAGGATCTTTGCACACAAATTGCGTGAAAATGTAATCAAATGTCAGTTCTAGTATAATATATTTGTCCAATGAATACCCGTTCATCATCTGCATTTCTTCTTGGTGTAGCAATTTTAATGGCCAGTAGCGTACATTCATACAATCCAACAGGCCTCCGCATTCGCATGGATGCTGCTGTTAACAGGGGACGTGCATCATTACCACCATGGACTTTGCATACACGGTATCATTCCGGAAAACCGGTCGCATATATGTTTATCATTAGACTTACAATTAAATGTTACGATAGATCTCTCAATTGAACAGCATTCGAGAATGAGCGAAGTATCGGAAATACACGCTCTTGTGGGCTTTGGCTCTGGAAATAGCTGTACCTTCCTTACAACTGAACAAACTCCCCCCATTGCTATCACAGTACTCCAAGTCATACCCTTATGTTCCCTGCAACATGGCGTAGTCATCTCCTTTCCACAAACACACATACTGTATAAACCTGATGCTCAAATGCGAACATATCACGCACCCACCAATGCTACTAAGTATATTACTTCGTCAATAACTCATTGCCTACCATACCAAATGATACTGATCGAAAATCAGCGTTGGGCATGCATGTCTCTTAAGTTCTTCTTTCGAGTCCTACCACTGTGTCGTAGATAGAGACACGTAATCGGTGAGATGTTAAAGAAAAAAACCGATGCCAGCAACTACCGCATGTTATTGTCACTGTCAGTCTTGGTTCTACAGGTGCACACAAGTATCCATGTTAAAACCTATACCGGCATTACGAATCAAGGTACGACATTACTTCTGAATGAGGTAGTTTTTTCTGGACAAATACCGTGACAGTGATCGTAGGAATACGTATTATCAGCCAATGATGCAGCCTAGGGATAAAATCACTGAACTTTGAAAGTGATTCGGATACGGAACGTGGTATGTACGCGGTATTTGCGACTCCCTCACACTCCCCCCCCCCCCCCCCCCCGCCTGCCACCAACTAGATAATTCTTTAGTATTTGTGACGCACTCTGTCTCGACATCATAACAGAGGTTCCGCGATGTATCCACCAAGTTATAGGCGATGACTGATTGAGAAGGAACACAAACAGTAGTAGTAGATGATGTGCTGACTGAGGTCGTAAGAAGAAAAATGTACACTAGCTTCTCAGATCTCTAGCGTTACGCTATATGTTCGAAATGATGTCAATTATTTGGAATCACCTCTCTCCATTCAAACACATACCTCCATCGGATTACAACCACTACTCAATCATATTTGTGGCACTCTCATATCTCGAAACGAGCCACCTTTCCCGAACCTAGCTCCTACAGTTGTCTTGTGACAGCCAGAGCGAGAGCACCAGCAGCAGCGAGTACTGTTTGTATAAAGCGTTTTTGTACTTATTTGCTGCGCTTAGCTTTTAAATAGTTTTTCTGGGAAAACCTAGCGTAGTTTTCGCGTCTCGTATTTCAGTAAGTGTTTCTTGGTTATCAGAGTAGCTCATCAGAAGATTATCTTGGGAATTTGTCACCGTATAGAGTAGGGTAAACATAGTCATGTGTAGGGACTGTGGTTGTTGTGAGCGGACGCAAGGAGAATTGGCCACTCTTCGGGGGCGGGTGGAGGCTTTGTCTGTTAGGCTCATCGAGCTCGAGGCGCAGGCTTCGGCTCGTAGTGGCGTTGGGGCAACTGTGGTGAGACCTATGCCTACTTCGGTGACCTTGGAATCACATGGAACCCCTGATGTCGCTGCGTCTTCCGGCAGTGAGCATCTTACCGGTCAGCCATCACTCCAGGGTGAATGGCGGACAGTGGTGGGCTCGCGCGTGCCTGGCCGAAAGGCGAAGGTGGGATCTGGCCGCGTGGCAGCTGCCTTACCCCTTTCCAACAGGTACGGGGTGCTTCCTAGTGGTGATGACATCGTTTCCGAGCCACCACAGGATGCCTCGCCTGTTGGGCCCAGTGGCCGATTCTCCGGCAAGGTCCCGACAGTCACAGAGGGCGGGCCTATTAGTTATAGGGAGCTCCAACGTTAGGCGGGTTATGGAGCCCCTCAGGAAAATAGCGGGTAGGTCGGGGAAGAATGCCAGTGTGCACTCGGTGTGCTTGCCGGGGGGTCTCGTCCGTAATGTGGAGGAGGCCCTTCCGGCAGCTATTGAACGCACTGGGTGTGACCGGCTGCAGATAGTAGCACATGTCGGAACGAATGACGCCTGCCGCTTGGGTTCTGAGGCCATCCTTGGTTCCTTCCGGCGGCTGGCTGATTTGGCGAAGACAACCAGCATCGCACGCGGAGTGCAAGCTGAGCTTAATATCTGCAGCATAGTGCCCAGAGTCGATCGCGGTCCTCTGGTTTGGAGCCGTGTGGAGGGTCTAAACCAGAGGCTCAGACGACTCTGCGACTATAATGGTTGCAAATTCATCGACCTCCGTTATTGGGTGGAGAACTGTAGGGCCCCCCTAGACAGGTCAGGCGTGCACTACACACCGGAAGCAGCTACTAGGGTAGCAGAGTACGTGTGGCGTGCACACGGGGGTTTTTTAGGTTAGAGAGACCCCCCCTTGGGCGAAACGATAAAATACCTGACGGCTTACCAGAGAGGACATTATCATCGTTGATAAAGAACGTCCGTCTTCAGAGACCAAAAACAGGAAAAGTTAACGTAATATTGGTAAACTGCAGGAGTATCCAGGGCAAGGTTCCTGAATTAGTATCTCTTATTGAAGGAAATAGTGCGCATATAGTACTAGGAACGGAAAGTTGGTTAAAACCGGAAGTGAACAGTAACGAAATCCTAGACACAGAATGGAATATATACCGCAAGGATAGGATAAACGCCAATGGTGGAGGAGTATTTATAGCAGTAAAGAATTCAATAATATCCAGTGAAGTTATTAGCGAATGCGAATGTGAAATAATCTGGGTTAAGTTAAGTATCAAAGGTGGGTCAGATATGATAGTCGGATGCTTCTATAGACCACCTGCATCAGCAACCGTAGTAGTTGAGCGCCTCAGAGAGAACCTGCAGAACGTCGTGAAGAAGTTTCGTGATCATACTATTGTAATAGGGGGAGACTTCAATCTACCAGGTATAGAATGGGATAGTCACACAATCAGAACTGGAGCCAGGGACAGAGACTCTTGTGACATTATCCTGACTGCCTTGTCCGAGAATTACTTCGAGCAGATAGTTAGAGAACCAACTCGTGAAGCTAACGTTTTAGACCTCATAGCAACAAATAGACCGGAACTTTTCGACTCCGTGAATGTAGAAGAGGGTATCAGTGATCATAAGTCAGTGGTTGCATCAATGACTACAAGTGTAATAAGAAATGCCAAGAAAGGAAGGAAAATATACTTGCTTAACAAGAGTGATAGGGCACAAATCACAGAATATCTGAGTGACCACCATCAAACGTTCATTTCTGAGGAAGAGGATGTGGAACAAAAATGGAAAAAATTCAGAAACATCGTCCAGTACGCCTTAGATAAGTTCGTACCGACTAAGGTCCAAAGCGAGGGGAAAGATCCACCGTGGTATAACAATCATGTACGAAAGGTACTACGGAAACAAAGAAAGCTTCATCATAGGTTTAAGAGTAGTCGAATCATAGCTGATAAGGAAAAGCTGAACGAAGCGAAAAAGAGCGTAAAGAGAGCAATGAGAGAAGCATTCAACGAATTCGAACATAAAACATTGGCAAACAATCTAAACAAGAACCCTAAAAAGTTTTGGTCATATGTAAAATCGGTAAGCGGATCTAAATCCCCTATTCAGTCACTCGTTGACCACGATGGCACCGAAACAGAGGACGACCGAAGAAAGGCAGAAATACTGAATTCAGTGTTCCGAAACTGTTTCACTGCGGAAAATCGTAACACGGTCCCTGACTTCAGCCGTCGCACGGACGCCAAAATGGAAAATATTGAAATAAACGATATCGGAATTGAAAAACAACTGCTATCACTTAGTAGCGGAAAAGCATCCGGACCAGACGAGATACCCTTAAGATTCTACAGTGATTATGCTAAAGAACTTGCCCCCTTTCTATCAGCAATTTATCGTAGATCGCTGGAAGAACGTAAAGTACCTAGCGACTGGAAGAAAGCGCAGGTCGTTCCCATTTTCAGGAAGGGTCATAAATCAGATGCGAATAATTATAGGCCTATTTCGCTTACGTCAATCTGTTGTAGAATAATGGAACATGTTTTGTGTTCTCGTATTATGACGTTCTTAGATAATACAAATCTCCTTCATCATAACCAACATGGATTCCGCAAACAGAGATCATGTGAAACTCAGCTCGCCCTATTTGCCCAAGAAATTCACAGTGCCGTAGACACTGGCGAGCAGATTGATGCCGTATTCCTGGACTTCAGGAAGGCATTTGATACGGTTCCGCACTTACGTTTAGTGAAAAAAATACGAGCTTACGGAATATCGGACCAGGTTTGTGATTGGATTCAGGATTTCCTAGAAGAAAGAACACAACATGTCATTCTTAAAGGTTCAAAATCTGCAGATGTAGAGGTAATTTCGGGAGTACCGCAGGGAAGCGTGATAGGACCTTTATTGTTTACAATATACATAAATGACTTAGTTGACAACATCGGTAGCTCCGTGAGGCTATTTGCAGATGACACGGTTGTCTACAAGAAAGTAGCAACATCAGAAGACTCGTACGTACTCCAGGAGGACCTGCAGAGGATTAATGCATGGTGCGACAGCTGGCAGCTTTCCCTAAACGTAGATAAATGTAATATAATGCGCATACATAGAGGCAGAAATCCATTCCAGTACGATTATGCCATAGGTGGTAAACCATTGGAAGCGGTAACGACCGTAAAATACTTAGGAGTTACTATCCGGAGCGATCTGAAGTGGAATGATCACATAAAACAAATAGTGGGAAAAGCAGGCGCCAGGTTGAGATTCATAGGAAGAATTCTAAGAAAATGTGACTCATCGACGAAAGAAGTAGCTTACAAAACGCTTGTTCGTCCGATTCTTGAGTATTGCTCATCAGTATGGGACCCTTACCAGGTTGGATTAATAGAAGAGATAGACATGATCCAGCGAAAAGCAGCGCGATTCGTCATGGGGACATTTAGTCAGCGCGAGAGCGTTACGGAGATGCTGAACAAGCTCCAGTGGCGGACACTTCAAGAAAGGCGTTACGCAATACGGAGAGGTTTATTATCGAAATTACGAGAGAGCACATTCCGGGAAGAGATGGGCAACATATTACTACCGCCCACATATATCTCGCGTAATGATCACAACGAAAAGATCCGAGAAATTAGAGCAAATACGGAGACTTACAAGCAGTCGTTCTTCCCACGCACAATTCGTGAATGGAACAGGGAAGGGGGGATCAGATAGTGGTACAATAAGTACCCTCCGCCACACCCCGTAAGGTGGCTCGCGGAGTATAGATGTAGATGTAGATGTAGATGTACAGTAAAATTCCAACGTTGTTTTAGTCACCCCGTACACATCGTGCAACTGATCCCATTTCTACAGCTTCGCGCATGTGGTCGGTCTAATTTAAGTCTGAACTGAGCAGCAGTCGGAGAAAAACATATCTACAACCTTCAACAATCTCTATAGAAACAGAACGACCTGAACTACGGCAACAGGACCGTGTTTTGACCATTCGGTGGAAATGCGCGCAATGTGATACATCCCCAAACTAGATAAAGTACTAAAGATCCACGTACATTCAAATCAATCAGCCCAAAAGATAAAACTTAAGAACTATTAAAAGCTCATACGAATTAGAAGTCACCAAGGTACCGATGCAGGCGCAATGACGCATAGCTGCGGTCGGCCTCCAGCGCGGGAAAACAGATTTCACAATACTTCCCACAATAGTGTAGCGTGCAGCCATCCAAGCATTCCTAGCCATATAACCCCTTCCTCACCGTCTCTCATCTCCATCTCCAACTGCTACTGCTACTGCTACTGCAGCTATATGTATGACACGATTCTATTAAATATACAGACACCGCCAAGGCCACTTTAAAGTTTGGTCACCTATACTCTAGTCGAATTATCGTATGACACGCTCCCTCTGGTCCTGTCTAGTTGTCTCAAACACTGTTTTCTAACATGCTTTTGTACAACGCCAAACATTTCGTTTTTCTGCCACGAGTTCGATGCCTGCCTCATGTTCTAAACTAACATTAAGACGCCTGGATATATAGCCTCTCACAGAAAGCTATACATCGCACCGTGTAAATCATTTTGTTATTGCAACTACCATAACACGCCACACATCTGCTTATTTTAAATAAAAACCCACTTACAACATAACCAAAGTAGAAGACTTTTACGGCCTTGGTGTAGGTCTACAAACTGATGTTCGAAAGCGCATGACGACCTATACATTTAGACTCGTCTCTCACACTGACGGAATAGCTGACGACTATGGGTTCCTCATACTGCACTCATGTACGCGATCACTGTTTCGCTGCTAGCAACCCCCAGAAGTTGCAATCCATCCACGAAAACTTTTCACCCAACTCAAAAAAGCCATATCAGTCAATCATTATCTGCTAACCAATGCAGGGATGGGATGGAAAAGACACTATCCATGTACTCTAATAATAAACATGAAACTTGATAGCGCAAACAATTTTACACTAACTCCAACACTGGCCAATGATGTGACAACATGTTTCCCCAATTTCAGTATCACAGCTAAACCATGCCCTTTCCACATTGCGAGTATCATTGGGAACATGGATAGATGACTGAGGAGTACGTCCATTCAGTCTTAATTTCCGAACACATAAATCATCAAAGTATACCAGACAGCGCTACACATATTTCTACCACCTCGAGCATAGTGTTTAATTTACCATCTATCTCTCTGTGTATGGGAGTCACAGAGCATTCTCGCTGTCTTAGGGTAAAATTAGAGAGTGAAAGACCGTCATCAAAATGTCACTGACCAACCAGCCCTGCAGCACAGGTAGCGAATTAATCTGCAACCGTCCAGAAGAAGACTACTACACTCCACGTCTCGTGAATAAATTGAGCTTTCCGAGTCCTAACACGTCCAAGTGCACGAGATTTCTCGACATGTGGCCATGTCGAGGAGCTTAGGATCCTTCTTCACGGTTTCTCTACGCTGAACTATCTCATCGAATCGCAAAACGAAAAAACTACTTCCATAAAACATTTTCTTTGCATGATGCAAGCACAATGTAGCTTTGCGGCGTTGTATAGTGTACACTGTTCACATCCAATCATGATTCAGAAATTATACGATGCTCGCGTCAGGTCTATATAAAATGATAGTTAGTAGTGGGGGATACCTCCTACAAGGAAACAAATAAACGTATAGCAGCAATGTGCGACATGTGAAAATTACAAGTCATTCCGTCACTAACTTTGTAAACAACACATCTGTCGGGCAAATGTGTACAAGGGGTTGCAGCGCCTCACAAGCTCCTACCGCTAACTTAGTTATTACGCTGAAGTTTCGATTTTATACCCAAGATGCGACATGGGGCGGGGAATCACATAAATCAAAGTTCGTTATAGGAATGTGTCAAGCTTCATTACACATTAGATGGAAGTCCTCTGATGATAGACATGTTACACATGCCCCATGTTATTGGACTCTCATTCGGGAGGACGACGGTTCAATCCCGCGTCCGGCCATCCTGATTTAGGTTTTCCGTGATTTCCCTAAATCGCTCCAGGCAAATGCCGGGATGGTTCCTTTCAAAGGGCACGGCCGACTTCCTTCCCCGTCCTTCCCTAATCCGACGAGACCGATGACCTCGCTGTCTGGTCTCCTTCCCCAAACCAACCAACCAACCAACCATGCCTCATGTTTCATTGAGGTTTCCTGACAGGGATATATCAATGAAATATCAATAACACCTATGTGGTGTCGAGCAGTCGAAAAAAAGTTTATTAATTCAACCTGAGTAGGTCATAAAAATGTCACAAAATACATTAAAATACAATATACTTTATACACATAATCATCAAAACAAGACATAAGCATCAATATTCAATCCTTTTGTAACACATCGTCTAAGTTTTCTTGACTATATACTTCTCATTTAACAACTTTATTCAGACTTCGTGCCTCCATCACAACTCGTATGCCTCCATCCTTCTTATTCACAATAATTAGAGGGGTATTATATTCACTAGTACTCCTTTCTATAACCCCCCATTCGATCATTTTATCTATTTCGGCCTGCCCAGCTTCTCTCTTAGCTAGTGGTGCTGGGTAAAGTCTCACGAAAAATGATTCATGTTCTACTGCATCAATATATTTATCAGTGTAACTACAATCAAATATTAGGATTGCTGCCACAGTCTGACACTGATCAGTGTACTGGAAAGGCCTCCTTTTGATGGCTACGGTTCTGAAACGAATCTCAGTATCTATAGCACACTTAATTTTCCATGTAAAAAAAAAAAAAAAAATCTTTCATCCCCCTTACAGCTATCGATGTGCTGAATCTATACCTCCCTTACGATAGGACACACAGTAACGACTACCAGACACTCATACATATACCGCAAAGGCTGTTGTACAAAGGCTGCATCGGTTCCCCTCAGCACAAAGGTATTACCGTTTCTGGTCCCAACCTACTTGCTTGCTTTCTACACCAATAACCAGACTCTGGGATTGCAAGAACAGATGTATTTTCGTACGGTTTGCCAGAAAATTATACCATTTACGCGATACTTCTCGATATCAAGCGCATAACAATATCGCTTACATAGCAGTATTGCTCTCGCAACATAGTTCCAAAGATATAGACTGGAAATTATTTATCTAGAAATCCGAAACTTTAGCGCGGTGGAGCGTGCTGTAAACCCCTCAGTAACTAGAAACTTATCCCGTCTGTGAAGACCTTTAGATGAAAACTCGAAAAAATAGAGGATACTGACATTTCTACTCGCGAATACCGATGTCGGTGATGTAACCGATCCCAAATCTTATCTATAATTTACAAAGTCGACTAAGGTGTTTCTCATGTCTAGAGAACCATCAAAAATGTCTTCCACCTATTTTTCAACTGCTAGATGCACACACCCCATGTTCCCTCAACTAAATAAAGATGTGAAATGTGCAGAAGCAGTCAAACATGGTAAGGAATACTGGTCCAGCGCAAACACATGTCAATATTGAATCTTCTCAAATTTCCATGCGATCACGAAAGATGTCCAACACATACTAGGTATTAGTTCGCTATTCGGCCGTCTAGAGGACGATATGGTTAAGTCATATACATTCCTGCATCCCAACAGAACTCTCCATTTGGACAGCTGCTACCATTAGCCAGAAACATGAATCATTCTGGCCACAGGTCACTGCCGGCCCGCCATGCACGCATAGGCAGTGTCATCATTCTAGGAAACCGGCCACATATATATATTTTATCATTTTAGCTACAGTTAAATATTACGATCGCGGTCTCAATTGGACGACATTGGACAATGAGCAAACTATCGGAAATACACCCTACTGACGGCTCTGGCTCTGGAAGTAGAAACATCTGTACCGTTCTAATTACTTGACATACTTTCCCCTTTGCTATCACAGTATTCCACGTCAAATCCATACCTTCCTTACGAGTCGGCATAGTCATTTCTTTTGTACATGTCAGCCTGCTACTAAAAATAATACTCTGCCAATAACTGATTGCTGGCGTTACGAAATAATACTGAGCCAAAATCAGCGATGGGTGGACATGCCACATATGTTATCCAGCGAGTGTCTTAGAAAGAGAGGCCTAATCGTCTTACAAACCGCTATATGTTAAAAAAAAACATGACAATATTACTATCCCAATCGGTCTTGGTTCTACAGGTGCACACAAGTATACATGTTAAAATCTGTATCCGCTTTATAAATCGACTCATGGCATTACCTCCGAATTAATTGGTTTATGTAGACAAATACCACGACACTGAATATAGATGGTGATCACAGGAGTGTATATTATCAGACCAGGAGTGCCGTTACACGTAGCCCATGGTGCAACCTCGTGATAAAATCACTGAATTTTGAAAGGGATTCGGCTAAGGAACATGGTATGAAACTGGTATTTGCAACTCCCTCTTGCTGCCGCTAGATATTTCTCCAGTGTTTCTAATGAATTCTGTCTCGATGCCATGTCAGAGGTTCTGTAACATACAGGGTGGTCCATTGATAGTGACTGGGCCAAATATCTCACGAAATAAGCATCAAACAAAAAACTACAAAGAATGAAACTCGTCTAGCTTGAAGGGGGAAACCAGATGGCGCTATGGTTGGCCCGCTAGATGGCGCTGCCATAGGTCAAACGGATATCAACTGCGTTTTTTTTAAACAGGAACCCCCATTTTTATTACATAATCGTGTAGTACGGATAGAAATATGAATGTTTTAGTTGGACCACTTTTTTCGGTTTGTGATCTTTGTGATAGATGGCGCTGTAATAGTCACAAACGTATAAGAACGTGGTATCACGTAACATTCCGCCAGTGCGGACCGTATTTGCT
Source organism: Schistocerca piceifrons (assembly GCF_021461385.2). NCBI lineage: Eukaryota > Metazoa > Arthropoda > Insecta > Orthoptera > Acrididae > Schistocerca > Schistocerca piceifrons. The sequence continues at coordinate 497,926,255 of NC_060138.1, read as the reverse complement.
TGGTGATACATTACCCGTGTTAAAATGGACCGTTTACCAATTGCGGGAAAGGTCGATATCGTGCTGATGTATGGCTACTGTGATCAAAATGCCCAACAGGTGTGTGCTGTGTATGCTGCTCGGTATCCTGGACGAAATCATCCAAGTGTCCGGACCGTTCGCCGGATAGTTACGTTATTTAGGGAAACAGGAAGTGTTCAGCCACATGTGAAACCTCAACCACGACCTGAAACAAATGAAGATGCCCAAGTAGGTGTTTTAGCTGCTAATCCGCACATCAGTAGCAGACAAATTACGCGAGAATCGGGAATCTCAAAAACGTCGGTGTTGAGAATAGTACATCAACATCTATTGCACCCGTACCATATTTCTATGCACCAGGAATTGCATGGCGACGACTTTGAACGTCGTGTACAGGTCTGCCACTGGGCACAAGAGAAATTACGGGACGATGACAGATTTTTTTGCACGCGTTCTACTTAGCGACGAAGCGTCATTCACCAACAGCGGTAACGTAAACCGGCATAATATGCACTATTGGGCAACGGAAAACCCACGATGGTTGCGACAAGTGGAACATCGGCGACCTTGGCGGGTTTATGGTTCAAATGGCTCTGAGCACTATGGGACTTAACTTCTGAGGTCATCCGTCTCCTAGAACTTAGAACTACTTAAACCTAACTAACCTAAGGACATCACACACATCAATGCCCGATGCAGGATTCAAACCTGCGACCGTAGCGGTCCCGCGGTTCCAGACTGTAGCGCCTAGAACCGCTCGGGCACCCCGCTGGCTTGGCGGGTTAATGTATGGTGCGGCATTAAGCCAGGAAGGATAATTGGTCCCTATTTTATCGATGGGAATCTGAATGGTGCAATGTATGCTGATTTCCTACGTAATGTTCTGCCGTTGTTACTACAAGATGTTTCACTGCATGACAGAATGGCGATGTACTTCCAACATGATGGATGTCCGGCACATAGCTCGCGTGCGGTGAAGCGCTACTGAATAGCATATTTCATGACAGGTGGATTGTTCGTCAAAGCACCATACCATGGCCCGCACGTTCACCGGATCTGACGTCCCCGGTTTCTTTCTGTGGGGAAAGTTGAAGGATATTTGCTATCGTGATCCACCAACAACGCCTGACAACATGCGTCAGCGCATTGTCAATGCATGTGCGAACATTACGGAAGGCGAACTACTCGCTGTTGAGAGGAATGTCGTTACACGTATCGCCAAATGCATTGAGGTTGACGGACATCATTTTGAGCATTTATTGCATTAATGTGGCATTTACAGATAATCACACTGTAACAGCATGCGTTCTCAGAAATGATAAGTTCAAAAAAGGGACACGTATCACATTGGAACAACCGAAATAAAACGTTCAAACATACCTATGTTCTGTATTTTAATTTAAAAAACCTACCTGTTACCAACTGTTCGTCTAAAATTGTGCCATATGTTTGTGACTATCACAAACCGAAAAAAGTGGTCCAACTAAAACATTCATATTTCTTTACGTACTACACGAATATGTAATAAAAATGGGGGTTCCTATTTAAAAAAAAACGCACTTAATATCCGTTTGACCTATGGCAGCGCCATCTAGCGGGCCAACCATAGCGCCATCTGGTTTCCCCCTTCAAGCTAGACAAGTTTCGTTCTTTGTAGTTTTTTCGTGAGATATTTGGCCCAGTCACGATCAATGGACCACCCTGTATACACTGGGTTATAGGTGAAGGTTGATTGAGAAGGATCACAACAGAAGATGGTGTGCTGATTGAGGTCTTAAGAAACTTACACTAGGTTTTCAGATCTCTAGTGTTACGCTCTCTGGTAGAAAGATGTCTGGGATCTGGAATCAAGTCTTTCCATTCAACTACATACCTGCGTTGGATCATATGGAGAAGATCCTTAATGGTTACAGCCCCTAGTGAATCATGTTTCTGGCACTAGCATATCTCGAAACGAGTCAACTTTTTCGGACCTACCAACTACAGAAAAAATTTAGATAGTCCCTTTGCCTTCTGAAACTGCTCCTATTTATGCAGCTTTGTGCATGTGATCGTTCAAATTTAAGTAGGAACTGAGCAGAAGTCGGGGAGAGCTGTATCTACCACCTTCTGCAACCAGTGTAGAAACAGAGTGACCTGAGTTAGTGCGACGGATCGTGTTTTGACCATTCGGTAGAAATGTGAACATGTCGTAGCTCCGCCAACTGTGCACATTGTGTGAGATCAGCGCCAAGCGAAGCCTGCTCCCGCACCACGACGTAGTATAAAAGACAGTATGGGAACTGGAGGAAGGACAAGGATTTTGCTACTGCACTGTGGTGCGCCCCCAAACTACATACAAGCATTGTTGTCCGAAGCAGATCCGCATCCCTCAGGGCCCATTCATGTCTATCAGCCCAACATGCTATCTTCGTTATTCTGTACCATCCATCAGAGAAAAATTACGAACTATAAAAGCTCCACTAACTTCATCCAATAGAGAACTCAGTAATATTTTTACCGCATCTCTCTCCTCTCATATATCGGAAACAAATACCGTCTGTGTGCTGGCATCGAGCACATGTGACGATTCTATTAAATTTAAAGCTATTGATCCAATCCGCGGACCAGTGTAAAGTCGCATCACTTGTACTGTAGGATATCCCACAAACTATACTATAAGTCGAAGAGTTGCTCCCTGTGACCCTGTGTCGTTGTTTGAAACATTGTTTTCTTTCTGCTGTAAAACACTTCGTACACTGCCATACATTTTGTTTTTTCCGCCATGACTTCGAGGTCTGTGTCAGGTTCTAAACTGACATTAACACGTTGTGATCCATTGCTTCGCACAGAAAACTAGACGTTGCACGGTATAAGTCACGTTGTTACTGCTACCATAACACACCACACACACACTGTATGATTTTAAATAAAAGATAGTTACAACATAAGGAAACTGGAAGGGTTTGGTGGCGTTGTGGAGAGTTTCCAAACTGCTGTCCAGAGGTGACTGACGACCTCTACATTTAAACTCATCTGTCACAGTGACGAATAGCTCTGCGTTCCATTTCGTCTGATTCCCGATATTGTCACCATGTACGCGATCACTGTTTCGGCGCTAGCCATCCCCAGGAGCTGTTGCCCCTCCACGAAAACTTTTTCTCCATCTCGAACATGCAATGTCAGTCAATCACTATGTGGTAACCAACAGCGTACCAGTGGATGTATGAGATAGAAAAGACACCATGGATGTACTGTAGTAATAAGCATCACAGTTGATAGTGCGAACAATTTTAGCAATTTTACAGTAATTTCAACACCGACCAATGATGCTATAGCATGCTTACCAATTACAGTATCATTACTAAACCACCCCTCTTCTACTTTGCTAGTGCCATTGCGGATGTGGATAGATGTCTGTGTAGTACGTCCATTCGTTGTTAATTCTCGAACACATACATCATCAAAGTATACCAGACAGTGCTCTACATATTTCTAGCACCTCGAGCATAGTGCTTAATTTACGATCCATCTCTATGTAGATGGGAGCCACAGATCATTCTCGCAGTCTTAGGATAAAATTAGAGACTGGAAGACGCCCTCGCGCTCTCTTTGACCGACCTGCCCTGCAGCACCGTTACCTATTTCATCTGCAGCCAACCAGAAGTAGATTGCTACATTCCACGTCTCGTGAATGAATGGAGCTTGCTGAGTCCTCGCCCATTCAAGTGAACAAGATTTCTCTAGATATGCCCATGTCGAGGAGGTTATCACCCCTTATCGATGTATAGTAACAGATTTGAAAGTGTTGTGATGTAATAGCAGACGGTTAAGAAGACCAAGAAACGGACGATTTTTACGCATGATGGAGCTCCACGCAGATGGAGTTCGAAGCATTTTACGTGAATCAACTTTGCTATCAATTTTAAAGTATTGTTCTAGTGTCTGTGATCAGTACCAGGAGGGCATTGGCAAGAGAGAACATAAACACACGCACTCCTAAGGCTACACGGTTCTGTATTAAAACAGTCTGTAATGTTAGATCCCTTGAGTTTCCAACCAATCAATCGTGTGGAATGCAGCGCTGTTAATATTCCAATGTAAGAAATATATTTCCAGCGCATGACATACATCCTTCTTGCAAGTTTCTCTACGATAAACTATGGTAACAGACTATAAAACGTAAAAGCTATTTCCTTAAAAAAAACTGCTCTGTGTGATACACGCGCAATATAGCTTTCCAGAGATGTACAAAGTCCACTGCTCACATCCGAACATGGTTCAGAAATTATAAAATGATAGTTAGTAACGGAGAATAGCTCTTACAAGGAAACAGATAAGCGTATAGCAGCAGTGTCTGACACGTGAAATTATAAATGGTGCAAATGGCTCTGAGCACTATGGGACTTAACTGCTGAGGTCATCAGTCCCCTAGAACTTAGAACTACTTAAACCTAAATAACCTAAGGACATCACACACATCCATGCCCGAGGCAGGATTCGAACCTGCGACCGTAGCGGCCGCGCGGTTCCAGACTGTAGCGCCTAGAACCACTCGGCCACCTTGGCCGGCTGAAATTACAAGTCATGCCATCACAGCACATCTGTCAAGCATATGTACACACAGGGATTGCAGTGTCTCACAAACACCTATCGCTGACTAGTTATGAAACTGAAGTATCGATTTTACACCCAAGATACGACAGGGAAATAGAGTACATCGCATAAATCTTCATTCATTTAGAGGAATGTGTCACGTTTGATCACACATGAGACGGAAGTCCTCTGATGACCGAGAGGATTACTGTTAACGATCGCAAATAGACAATGCTCTAAGAACCACACAGAACATGTGGTTTTATAAGAGTCGAACACAGGCTATGTCACACAACTGATGCATCCTGACAGAACATGAGGGAAAAATTGTCTAATTGCCTGCAGCAACTTCTTTCTCTCTCTCTCTCTCTCTCTAGAATGCATCATCAGTCTACCATTAAATCGTACCTCATTACAGCTCTATCACAACCAACCACTACATCCACTCTATGTCATCCTTTAACGCAGCTGCAAGTAAGTTTATACGAAGATGGTTCTTTGTCTTCCTGAAAAGCATCAAGTACAGTAATCAACTCGCATGTATCACTGTTACCTTAACAGACATACAGTAGAATGCTGCCATGATGGAATAAAATGCCTCTTTCCCTGGTTCCCTTCGCTTCCATGTCGACGTTTTCTCGGATTCCTCTTGCTGCCGCATACCTATTCCTATGTACAAATTGTTCTCTGCCGACCAAAAGACACGCAAGTACTTTCTCAATTTCCCCAAATTACGGTGTATATTCCCTCAATTTATACGTATTTTTCACAATTCTATCGCTTTTATGTCCATTTTAATCATGCGATCATGACATAAGCTCTTGTTCCGTGTTCTAAAATTGCTTGTAAATGTAGTACAGCTACCAACACCTAGCCCAAATGCACTGATCGGGAGGTATAGTATAGCACTGTACTTGATTGTATCAAGTAACATTCGAAGAACTCTAACTGTAGACATGACTTTCACCTACTGGTTGCCGTCAGGAGCGGTGCAGGAGCAATGGCTTGCTCCCAGTGTGTTTGTTTATTCGGCAGGGGCTCGCAGTGGCATCTATGCGTGCGCATGTTGGAACACTTCACTGTACGTCGCGGTTGACGATAGCTCGAAAGCGTTTTCACATGCAGTGAGAGTTTGTGCACTGCATTATTTTCGACTGTTTAAGCTTTGTGAGAGTGTTTGCGTAGCGTTACACATACATTATCTTGTGACAGTTTACGAGTTGTTTTCATGTCTGTTGCGTTATTTTGTGAACAGGTGTGTAGGATGTGCAATGCAGGAATTCGACAGTTGACGATTAGCAAAGCCTTTTACATGCATTGTTTTGACAATTTACGAGTTGTTTGCGTCTCTGCACATCAGTGTATTGTATTATTTCTGTGATTTACGAGTAGTTTGCAGGTCTGTAAACTATTTACTGCGGCCTCAAGCAAGCAAGGGTGAGTGTTTTGTATCAGTGTAATAAATAAACTACGTGAAATCCGTCCTTAAATAAATTGTGTGCATTATTTCGAAAGTTTATAACTGATGAGTGTGTCTGCACATCAGTGAACTGCATTATTTCACTGATTTACCAGTAGTTTCAGTGTCTGTATGCTGTGTACTGCATTATTTCGGTAATTTACGAGTTGTTTGCATGTCTGTACATCAGTGTACTGCATTATTTCGACAGTTTATGAGTAGTTTGCAGGTCTTCAGACTCTTTACTGCGACCCCAAGCACATCAGGGCGAGTGTTTTGTAACAGTGTTATAAATAAACTACATGAAGTTCCTCCTTAAATAAATTGTTCCAAAAATAAATAAAGTACACTCCTTCCTCTCTCTAGCAGCCTAGCACTGGCTGTGTCCTTTTCCCGCCATTACCCCCCCCTCCCAGACCGCCATCTTGGATTACATCATGGGAGGGACGATGGCGCCTGTGCTGACGGTACTGTGTATGAGGTTAGTTGGACTCCGGACATTGTGGTGAACACACTGGATGGAGGCACTGCCTCTAATCGTTTAAATAAAGAATGCCTGCAAAATAAAGACTTACATCCATCTTATCCAGCACAGGCTGAGTCCTTCTCCTGCAATTCGTATGAAGAGGTAGTGGTCAGATGACTTAGGTTAGTGGAGGCAGCCCAAGTGACCTATTTTCCCGCCAGTTCCTTAGGTTATTGGAGGTAGCCACAGTGTGTTGCATTGTCCTTTTGGTATTTGAACTTCCTATCATTTTCTGGGGGAGGGGAGGGGAATGGGGAGGAGGGTGGGGAGGGTGCTAGGTTAGTGGAGGTGGCCCATTTGACCTATTTTCCCGTTAAAATTTGGTCTTCCACCCATGACATCATTGCGACGTTGCCATATCTATCGCCGCCATCTTGGATCCTCCATCTTAAAGACGTTTATTTGGCAACAATGGAGAGTGGGATCGCGCTGCCCTTGTTCTACTACTGTCAGAGGCCTATCCGCACTCTGGTTTCTCAGTTATGAACAGTTTTCTCCGCCTCTCCATTTCTCATCAGTAATATAATGCCTTGGAGTGGCGGAACTCGAAAATTGCATATTATTAATCCGTATTTTAGAGTTTTCAGAATGACATTCTACATACTGTCATACTACACTGTTTGTGCTCCTAGTGATGTCTCTGCTCGCTCTGCTCACCCTAGAAACTTCATATACATGGCTTATATTTGGATATGTTTACATTTAGCAATTATTGTTTGACAACTCACGAGAGGGGGTTTTACTGCTCATTACCACTCTGCTCCTTAAAATGGAGCTTTAATCCCTAGTTGCCATAGCCCGATAAGAAGTATTACGATAACCAAGTCTAGTTCTTATTGTTTATAAATGGTGTCAAGCTGTTCTATGGAGGTCTGATGTGATGGTTAATCGATGGACTGGCAGCTTAACACATCATGGGTAGGTAAAGCATAGCATTTGCTATGAGAAACACAGCTTTGCTAGCAGTAGAAATGTGTGGTAGTAACATTCTGATGTTGTTCTCGAAAATTTTGAATATGGCTGAACATCAGTTCTGTTGTAATACGTCCATTTTCTTCTGTGATTAGCTCATCGATGGAATGTAGGTGTACTGGATTCAAGGTGTCATTAAGAAATGTTAGAGTCCGGGTACATAGGATACTCAAAGGTTTGTCAACTGTTGACAACTTAATGAAGGTCGTACTAGTAATGGTTGCAGCTAAACGATAGTTATGCCCTGCTATATAATTTATCGTATCATTGATCAAGACCGCATTGTTCTGTAGTTCCATCCTTTCCATGCCACTAGGTTTCCTATCCTCACAAAAGTTGATTATTACAATTTCAGGTGAATGGCGTGCTAGGCGGCTTCCTATTTTCTGAAAATGTAGTTTAGGTTACAACACTTCTCTGTGATACTGTTGTAAGTAGACTGTTTAGGTTTTTTTATTGGTAACGCCACCTCTGTGTGAAAATCACTGGCTGTGCTGTGTGCAGTCTGTGTCTGCTTTACATTGTTGTAATACTCGCCATTGTAGCGTTAGGCAGCTGGATGTTAACAGCGCGTAGCATTGCGCAGTTGGAGGTGAGCCGCCAGCAGTGGTGGATGTGGGGAGAGAGATGGTGGAGATTTGTAATTTGTCATGAACTGCTATATTTATATATGATGATATCAAGGTAAATACATTGTTTGTTCTCTATTAATATCTTTCATTTGCTAACTATCCCTATCAGTAGTTAGTGCCTTCAGTAGTTTGAATCTTTTATTTAGCTGGCAGTAGTGGCGCTCGCTGTATTGCAGTAGCTTGAGTAGCGAAGATTTTTATGAGGTAAGTGATTTCTGGAAGGTATAGTTTAATGTTAGTCAGGGCCATTCTTTTGTAGGGAATTTTGAAAGTCAGATTGCGTTGTGCTAACAAAATATTGTGTGTCAGTTTAAGCACAGTCATGTATAATTGTTTAAAAGGGGACGTTTCATATGTCGACCCTTAGCCGAGGATACCTCACTGGAATCTTCTGATTTTTTCTTGTAGTTTGTGTAATTAGTGTAGATTTTGTTTATTGCTAGCGCGTAATTATAGAGAGAATTTCCTTTGTAGTTGTAGTTTTTCATTGTTGTACAGTAAAACAGTTGTGGCATGCATGTAGATTTGCAGCAAGTTTTTCGCAGCTGCGCTTGCAATTAACGAAATATTATTTTCAGTGCTATGTTAATGTGTTCTCTTATTTTTGCTCTTCAAATTGTGCTTTTCTGTGTTGTCGTGTGAAATATTGTGAGAATAATGAAGTGTGAAAAACGTAATACTAGGCTCCAAAGTAAACTGAGAAATGGCAGTGAAAATGAAAGCAGTGTGTTAGCGCCACCGAGTAATGAATTAACTGATGTTCAAAGTAGTAATTTGGTAATTGTGCAGAGGGAAATGGAGCGGGTGGCAAACAATGGCGCGGACAGTGAAACAATTAGTGAAGAGGGACGCATTATCGATCGATCGGTCGGCAACAGCTTGCCTCAGGAATCGGGAATGACAGGACACAATTTTGCAAATACTGTAGACTCAGGTTTTGGGTTCTCACCGTTTTCTCAAATGAGTCAAGAAACATTTTCTGCTTGTCAAAATGTGAATGTTGCCGGTGCAACTTCACTGCCGAAAAGCACTGAGGAACATGTTTCAGACACCAGTGCATTGTTATTACAATTAATGCAACAAATGGGACAAAAGCTTGAAAAGTTAGACACAATGGAACAACACCAGAGACAAGCACAGCAACAGTTAGACACAGTGGAACAAAATCTCAAAAAGTTAGACACAGTGGAACAAAATCTCAAAAAGTTAGACACTACACTTGAACAAACACGTGAAGATTTAACCACTGAGTTACATAACATCGAATCGAAATGTCAAAAGGTCTGTAATGACGTAAAAACACAAATTTGTGAACATTTCCAACCTATTTTTTCACGTCATGAAAATGTATTACAGAATCACGAAGCAGCCATAAAAGAACTGCAAACTATTGTTCATGAAAATCATGAGACCTTGCAAGCTAAAATTGACTCAGTTGCATCTACCGATTCGGTTACGCAACTTGCAAGAACTCAGGAAAACTTAAAGGACACAGTAGATACCCTGAAAATTGGTTCAGAAAGACACATGGAGGAAATAAGTACACTATCGGAGAAAGTAGCCGAACTTTCGGATCAGGCCACTAACTTATCTACAAAGGTAGATGATGATCTGAATGACACAAGACCCATAGCCTTCACTGACACAGAAGAGTATGAACAAATAAGAAAATTCAAACAAAATCAAAACCAAATCAATACACAGTACAAAAGAGAAATCCGGGAAGTACAAGATCAGTTGACGCAGGTAATACAAGAATTACGTATTTCAGAGGACACTCGCGCTCCAATACGGGAAGAGGGACATAGAAATACGGAACAAACACAAAATAATAACACAGGACACTTCGGAAATTATGAAAGAAATTGGCAAGGCGCATTGGGTTTTGAGATGAAACCGCCGAAACGAAGTAACAATGACCGACATGCGACTCGCCGACATGACGATTTTGACTATAAGCTGTTCATTACTACACGTAAATTCAAAACATTTAAGAATTCTGGCAACGACATTCATCCACAAGCATGGCTCCATCAATTCTCTCATTGTTTTCCTCCCAACTGGTCGTTAGAACACAGATTAGAATTTATGTGTGGCTACTTAGAGAATGAACCAGCTGTAAGAATGCGATCGGTCATTCACGATTGCCACAGTGAAGGAGAATTTTACCATGCCTTCCTCTCAGCATATTGGTCTCAAGCCACACAAGACCGAGTAAAACATGGCATCATAATGATGAAACATTTCGAACAATCTGAATTCTCCAGTCTTGTGAAATATTTTGAAGACATGTTGCACAAGAATCAGTACCTGTCAAACCCATACAGCCCCTCAGAACTCATCCGCATTTGCTTACTCAAATTGCCTGAACATTTACGACATATTATTTTAGCAGGACGTTGCAAAGACGACATTGAAGCATTTCAGGGACTGTTACAAGAACTGGAAATTGACACAGACCGTCGCGGGATGCGAAAACAGGAAAACAATCACTACAGGTCACATCCGTCACAATTCCGTGACGACAGAAGCAATAACTGGACACGACAAGTCTACTCTCACAACACAAATCGTGATCAAAACAGACACCACCCTTATGACAACCGTTGGCAGAATAATAGTTACAGAGAAAGATCACATTTCCGTAGTAATGAATATGACAGAGATAACCATAGAAACAAACAATACGGGTACCAAAACAATTATTATCAAGTTAGGCAGAATAACTTCAGACGCAACAGTTCGACGCACAGTTACGATTCAGGGAGAAATTCTCCACCACGTGATGGACAAGGAAGAAACTACGGAAACTACCGACAAAACGACAGACGTGAATTTCATCAGAACTGGCGGGATTCTAACAGAGCTGGGCCCTCTCGGCAAGGCGAATTTGTAGAAGTTAGGTCTCCTAATCCCAATAACAACGCGCGCCAACAAAGAGACAGACAATGACTCGCGCCGCAGGCACCCACGTGCGCCGGCTGGCTCAGGAAAAAATAGCATACACGCTAACCTTGACAAAAATTTTAGCATTCCTCACCGACGTATACCACATGATAATTGCGTAGAAGTTGAAACTCTGCGTACTAGGAAGAGTAAAGGTTTACACCACATTTCACATGTAAAACCGTTTATTGAAAGATATCTGCTTTTTAACTTTGTCTTTGCCATAAAACTTTTCACTTTACATTGCTAGTATGCTTTGTCAGACTTAAGAAACTGCTAACATGCAACAATGTTTGAAGTTAAATATCCAGTCTAGAACCTAGGGAACATTTTTAAACAGAAATTACGAATGCATTGTTATAGTGAACAGACGACACAGTGTTGTATTTGTACATTCTTGCTTGTTAGTTGCACGATTACCTAACGACTATCAGGCTTACATACTTAGGACACATACTGGTACTGCTAATGAGATTTTAATGCAACATTTTGGTTTACTTGAAAATACATTCTGGGTTTAAAGTACTTTCTGTGAGATACCAGACGACACAGTGGTTAGTTTATGTGACAACTACACGGTTTTATCACGACGCTACTAATGAGTGACAATTTACAATGTTGCTTTTGCGGTGTATCTGTTTTATATCTGCACAGTTTTTCTGTTTTATTCTGGAAAGTTTTAGTAGTAACTTTTGTAGTATAGCTACAGTGAGACAGGGTTTTCCGTAGCACAACAATACGTTACAGCACAGTACGTTCTTCACCACAACAATAAGCGTAATAACTAAGATATCATGAGGTAAGTACATTGACTTCTGCAGAACTTAGCTTTCGGAGGACAATAACTACGACACTTCCACAGAGATTATGTTGCAACAAGACGCACATTTAGCGCTACAGGACACGTATTTGAGTGATTGATTTTGTACTTAAAATATTTATTTTTCAAGATATTTGGAGTACAATGATACAAAGGTTTTCCGTGATACATTTCATTCCATTGCTGTAATCTGTAACACCTGAGGGTATAATTACATTAATCCTCAGGGGGGTACACGCTTACTTTGTGTATCATGTGTTTGGCAAGCACAAGGAGCCCTAGCTAATATGGTATTTGCTTATACAACTTTACACATCGGTACCATATTTCTCTAACACACAAATTACACAGTTATCTGATCATGTAACTGAGAGATAAACTTTTTTTTATTACATCAGTGACAGATGTTTACGTAATTACACCGTTGTATAACTTCACACTTACGAAATTGTATTTTGTCTGTACTTTGTGAACTGTTCATATTTTTTTGGGCCCATTGTGATATTATGAGAGCTTTGAATGATGTATTTGGTATGAGATCATGATTTTTAAAGTACGTTTGAGGCAGATGACACTTTTGACATGAGCAGAGAATTTTTTTAGGTTTTGACATTAATGCAGAAAGCTACGACGTTTTTGAGATTTGACTGAGGTGTAATGATGTTATTTTTACGACGGCGATGTGTATTATGCTGTTGAGGTATGTTTATGATCAATAAGCTGATGTTATATGAGGAATCTGATTATGCTATGTAGTTATTATGTGTTGATGAATACGAATATGTATATGTGTAATAAGGTAAGGAATAATGAATAGTGGGTAGGGACTCTTGATTTGTGAAAAAGGATGTTGGAAACCAAGAATCGTACTTTAAGAGTTATGAAATGTGCGTAAATGCGTGACTGTATCACAATGCTGACGAATATTTTATTTTGACACTTATATTTATAGAATTTTCTTTCTACAGATTTGCAACGCTAATTCTTGACCTGTGAAATATTTTTATGTGAGACTGTCACTGTAGCGGAAACTGCTGTCGTAAATATTTCCGTAAGAAAGTTAAGTGACCACCTGCACGTAATGCGTCGTGGGCACCCGCCTGGGCGACAGCCGCCCGAAAAAAAGCCATTAGCCTTTCAGCGGCACAGGTAGAAAAAAAAGGGGAGGCCATTATACTCGCTATTGACATTTCCTTGTTGAAAGCATACTGTGGAGCTCGTAATTTATGATATTTACTGAAATGCCTAATGAAATGACGAGAAATATTTTTACATCTGCACACCTGATTGCGACAAGCGTCTTTCTACGAGAGTTGAGAGAATTTCTACTAACTTATGAAATGTTACATGACTATTGAATGATATTTTTATGCTTTGGTTTGCGTAATTGCTTATTTCATTTGATACCTGTTTTCCAGCTGTGTTACAGCATTAGTTTTATAAAATAAACTTAGATGCATTTGCTAATGTGAACACTTTCTGTCAACAGATCTATTAAATGATAATTTTGTAATCCACATTCTTTAAAAAAAAGAAGCACTTGGAAAGGAAAGAACAATAAGAAGGGACTAGTAACAGTAACTGGACACATAATTTTCTTTCAAAGTACATGGTAATATTTTTTTTACAATAAGTTGTTGTGGTGCACCACTTTAATTTACATAGACATTAAGATGTGAATATACACTTCCCTTATCTGCATTGTTGTTTTTACTGTAATATCTTTTCTGCTTGAGCTTTGTCATGTTTAGATATAAGTTTTATATTTTTTATATTTGCTGCTGCTGTTTGCCAGGCATAGTGCTACTGAATTTTAAATTGTGTTACTCTGTTAAGCTAGTTTTACTACTGACTTATTTTTCTTGTTACTGTACATTGGCTCATATTAGTTGTAATGTTGCATTGCTTGGTAATTTATATTTACTGTAGCTTGCTTTGCAATTTTCCATTTTTTTTGCATTGCTGTTTGTGTTAATTTGTTATGTGCTGCTGCATTGCCTCGTCACTTAGTTTAGTATCTGAGCTCAGTAGATTTAAGTTAGCTTAAGAGGAGACTATATAAGAAACTAACTATTATAAATTTATAAGAAATGCATTGAGAAGCTATCAGAAAATGGTCTGGCAAAATAAAAAGGATACTGTACAGTGGAGAAAAACTATTTTTGACAGAGGATGTGAACAGAATACAGAAAGCAGAGAGAAAAACTATTTTTGACAGAGGATGTGAACAAAATACAGAAGGCAGGCTTAGATAGGACTTTTGGGAATAATGATGAATGAAGGGAGATCTCCAAGAAGCAAAGAAAGTTTTGTTTGCAAAATACTGCAATGAAACAAACCCTGTCCTTTCCTTTTGTGTTATCCCACTATATGTTTGTGTACCCTTGTGTATTTGTTTTCTTCCTGTCTCTTTGTACTGTTTCATAGAACTTTTTTCTCTTCTAATACTAAGTTACATTCACTATGGTGAGGAATACTGTTATCCTCAAATACAATTGGCATTAATAATGTGTTATTTACTTTGTAAAGATGTTTAGACATTATTTATTCTGTTTTGTTTTAATGCTCATGTGTAAAGTTGATGTTTCAAACTTATTCTGATCTTTTATGTATTTACTTATGTCATAATTCCTGTAACACTGATGTATATGTTTATTTCTATTCTTTTGTAAAGCCCCTATTACTACAAATGTTATCTGTATTATTATGTTTTTAATGATGTGTTTTGTACCTTTGTTATTGTATTCTTATGTTATAAAATTGTATAGACACCAGTTCTTCAAATTAAGTTACATTTCACTGCACACGTTTCTGTTGGTCATAGTATATAGACAATATGTGAGAAGTAGGGACTGATAGTGTTTGCACGTGTGTTAATGATTCAGTAAGGGACTGGATAACAGCATTGCTGGTTCTAAGGACAATTTCAAAAACTTTGTGAGTGCACAAGTGGTGGTTTATGGACTTGCTATATTGTCCGCAAGACTCTTCAGTGGTGATTGTGCACCTGCACAGTCACAACAGATGGCTGCTGGCCATCTCTTCAAGGACTACAGTGGGTCTACATCTTTGATGATCCGTCAATACCATTATTTCTACAAGGACTGCAGTGGGTCTGCACCTCTGGTGGCCCACCAATACCATACTCTCTACCAGGACTACAGTGGGTCTGCTCTGTGATGACCTACCTACCAATATTCTTCAAAACTTCGAATGACTCTGGTGTGGGTTTGCACCATTGTGGCCCATTACCTGTCTGCATGTCAAGAGTCAGCACTGTCTTTTCGTTGGAAGAACAACACTACTTCTTCAAGACTGCATGGAAATCCACTACTTCCATGTGCATTGTGTTTTACTGCTCAGACTTTGAGAAAAACACTGCTATTCTACTGTTATGTACGATTAGGACTGTCTTTATGGACTGTGAGAAAATTTGAGCTTTTGACCAACATAATGTCAATAAGTGTGTGCATTTGATTTCTTTGTTATTGTAATTATGAAAAATTTTTTCAAATCTGTATTGGCCAGTGCCCAATCCCATTTGTAAAATTTTTTGTGGGGAGCATGGGGGCTATGTAAGTAGGCTGTTTAGGTTTTTTTATTGGTAACGCCACCTCTGTGTGAAAATCACTGGCTGTGCTGTGTGCAGTCTGTGTCTGCTTTGCATTGTTGTAATACTCGCCATTGTAGCGTTAGGCAGCTGGATGTTAACAGCGCGTAGCGTTGCGCAGTTGGAGGTGAGCCGCCAGCAGTGGTGGATGTGGGGAGAGAGATGGCGGAGATTTGTAATTTGTCATGAACTGCTATATTTATATATGATGATATCAAGGTAAATACATTGTTTGTTCTCTATTAATATCTTTCATTTGCTAACTATCCCTATCAGTAGTTAGTGCCTTCAGTAGTTTGAATCTTTTATTTAGCTGGCAGTAGTGGCGCTCGCTGTATTGCAGTAGCTTGAGTAGCGAAGATTTTTATGAGGTAAGTGATTTCTGGAAGGTATAGTTTAATGTTAGTCAGGGCCATTCTTTTGTAGGGAATTTTGAAAGTCAGATTGCGTTGTGCTAACAAAATATTGTGTGTCAGTTTAAGCACAGTCATGTATAATTGTTTAAAAGGGGACGTTTCACTGTGTGGCGTTATGTTCCCCTCTGAACAATTGTACCTCGCGAGAACGTGTGTCCATCCATACCACGCTATAAAGACACATAGTGACACACCTTGTTTTAGTCTCCTGCAAATCATATCTTGTCATGAGAGTATGTGCATCACCTCCTCATTCTGTTGTTATTAATACTTCTTTTGTCTATAGCTGCACCCATTTACTGATGGTTTCCCGCTTTAGCAGGTAAGGATGAATGGTGTGTCATTGAGAATGTGAATTTCGGTTTACTGTCGTAAATAGGATCGGTATGAGCAATCTCGCCTTATCTGTTGTAGCCTCGATGGTGGCTGTGCTAAAGAATAATCCTAAATTCCTTTGAATCAATTCGATTTCATGTTGAAGTTCTGCCGGATAAACTCTCTGCACTTGACGTAACCCTTCCAAAATTGTTGCAGTGGTATCAACGCCGATGTACTGCATGATGTATGGCTTCTTGCATTCCTTCAACTTGCGTCGTTATTCTATCTACTAGAACCTGTAACAGTCTATAAATTGTCATATTCTCGTATAAGGTACTTAATCGTTTCTGAATGACTGCCAGGTTATTATTACCTGTTGCTACTTATTGCGCACACATTCCGCGAGTCCTGCCGTATTGTTCAGTCCATTACGTTCCAATTCGCTGGTTGAGTGATACATCACTCTACCATGGTTTGCACACTTTTTGCTGCATCCTGCACCTGACTTATCGTCATAGAAAGTTATTGTACATCTTCTTCGTTTACTGCCTCAAATAAATTAAATAAGGTTATTAACAAGGTCCCAGTTGCGTTGATCCATCTCCTCTCTCTACCTATAGCTGCCTGCGGTACCGTATCTGTCACTTGCGTCATACTACAGATCAAAGAGGAAAAAAATGACATGGAAAAGAACACTGTAAACTAGTTCCTCGAACTAAGTTCATACGGTGTCCTATGTGTCGCACAAGTATCTGATGGCACATTCTTCTTAACCTTCCTCATTTTTTTGCTTCACTGTGGTACTGTTACCGAAATTTGCGGTAAACCTTTTTTAGCTAGTTACATGTTCCGTACCTCATTTGAACGAATCTTTTATCGAAATGATGGGGAAAGTGTCAATTAACAGGATATGTATACATCAGTAGTGTTGATATTAATGAACTATTATTATTTTTAGCCCAATTCATGCAACTATTCTTAATTTCAATTTTTCTTACTGGCTACCAGTTTTTAACTAGAAATTTGTCAGTGGAATAGAAGGAGTTGTCCAGGAGAAATGATTTTAAATTGGATTTAAAACTTCCTTCACTACCTGTCAGACGTTTAATGATCACAAATTTTTGTTGCTGCATATTGAACTCCTTTCTGAGCCACTGACAGCTTCAACAATCGGTAATGAAGGTCGTTTTACCCTCTTGTGTTGTAAGTATGGATATCACTGTTATTTTCAACCTGTGATTGATTATTTATGATGAATTTCATTAGTGAATATGTGTGTTGTGATGGTGCAGTTAAAATGCCTTGCCCCTTGAAGATGTATCTACACAATGACTGTGGCGAGCACCATTACATGCTTTTGTGCAATCAATACTTTCTTTCTAACAGTAATGAGGCTACCTCAGAAAATTATTCCATAACCCATTATTGAGTAGAAACATGAAAATTATGTCAGGATGTTGATACGTTAGTTTCCAAGATTAGCAATTATACCAAGAGTAGAAGTAGCTGAACTCAGTTGTTTGAGGAGCTAGGTAACATGCTTCTTCCAATTCAGGTTTTCATCAGCATGTACTTCCAAACATTTGGTGCATCCTAACCTAATCCCTGACACCTGTTCATGTGCTAGATCGGTTGCTGGCATGACTATTTGTTGACCAGAACTGCATGTAGTGTGTGTTCAAACTTTTGGAGGATCCCATGTTCAGAATTCTCAGGAAAATACCATTTGCCAACTCTTTTGTTGCTTTCTCGGCAATGGGGTTTATTATAACACTAGTATCACCTGCAAAAAGCACCAATATTGCTTGTTGAATGTTAAGTGGAGGGTTGTCCACATATATAAGGAATAAGATTGCTCTTAAAATTGAACCCTGTGGGACCCTATTTGTATTTTTAACCCAGTTACTAAAATGTTCTATATTTTTTGACTTTATCTGTATTTTTCAGCACAGACTTTTGCATCCTGTTTGTTAAGTATGATTCAAACCAGCTGTTGTAAAACCATTGTTTCCACAAAACTTGAGTTTTTCTAAGAGAGTGATATGATGTACACACTCAAACACCTTGGATAAATCACAAAAATACCAATAGTGATATATTATTATTTAAGGCTTTTACTATGTGATGAGTGAAAGTATAAATAGCATTCTCAGTCAAGCTACCCTTCTCAAATTCAAACTGTCATATGCTAAGTGAATTGTTTCTGCTTAAGTGTGCAACCACTCTTGAATGCATTACTTTTGCAAATATTCTGCAAAAAGACATCAGTAAGGAAACTGGATGATAGCTGGTTAAGTCTGTCTTGTCACCTTTCTTATGAAGTGATTTAGTAATAACAAATTTTAATCTGTCTGGAAAAATTCCTTGTGCCTATGATGCATTGTATATATCACTAATGACATTATTTAATACATTGGCACAACTCTTAAAAATCTGTTTCAAATTTCATCATCTCTGCAAGCGCTTTTATTTTTTGGAATTTTTATAGTTGTGTTAATTTCTTTCAAGGACGCTGATATTACTTTCAGTTGCTTAAAGTTTTGTGGAATGACGTTTTTAATATATTTTCTTGCTTCTTCCACTGAACCATTTAGTCCTACATTTGCTGCTATGTTTGGAAAATGATTGATGAAAGTACTTGCAGCTTGTGAATTATTAGCAACAACATTGTCCTTTAGTTTAATTGTTTTGAAATATCGTACACTGTCCTGTCTCTCTTTTCACAATGTTTAGTATAGTTTTAATCTTATTACCTGCTTTATTTCTGTCAGTACATGCATACTTCTGGACATTTTTAATAACTTTCCTTAAAATACTGCATAATTTTTTGTAGTATGCAAGCAATGTCAAACCTTGACTTACTCTGGCCTTCACATAAGTTTTCCTCTTCCTGTGACATCTTAATTATCCACAGTTTCTTTATTTTTTAAATAGATCTTCTGGATAATTTTTTCTAGGGATGCAGATTTCAAGTAATTACAGAAATTTACTATGGAATAATTTGAATCTGACATTAGCATCTCTTCCTACATGTACCTTATCCCATATCACCCCTTTAACTTAGTCTTAAAACGTGGTATCCTGTTTTCATTAACAAAACTCATGGCTTTGTATGAACCTGTCTCATGGTTGGCAACTGTTTATTTCCACTAACTGTGCACCATAACCAGGTAGTCCATTACCAATTGGGTACACATTAACTGTTTCAGCCTGACCAGTGTCTATATAAATTTGTGAATCAGCATCCTACTATTTTGCTGCACAAGAGTTGGAAAATTGAATACCAAAAGTAGATATAAACACCCAAATAATAGGTCTAGTTCATTTTCTCTGTGTGTACATTTTAAGAAATCTACATTGAAATCCCCACAAACTACTATTTCTTCTTGTGTGACAGGCAACTAAATAATACACCTAGATTTCGAATAAATAGCTGAAAATTTGGTAGAGGATATCTGTAGACTGTTAAAATTATCACAGAAGTATTCTGCAGTAACAGTTCACAAGCACATTCTTCTATGTTCTTATCAACAAAAAAACTATTCCATAAAATGTCGGGTGTGCAGCCGTATAAATTCAGCTTCTTCTTCTAATATTTCGGCTGAATATCGTCCAGCCATCTTCAGAGTGATCCGAGGTGACATGCTCCAACACTTTCTCCGTCCTTTTTAAATTCGAGCACCGAACCACTGCATATGTGGCCAAAGATATACAAGGCGCCAGAGACGTTGATAGGCGGCAAAGAGGTGTAAAATATGCATGGGAATTAATTCTGTGGCTGCACTGTCGATCCACAAGGTTATATTGTATCGATGTGTCATGGAGAGTTGCACCATCACGACGTCTTTGTGATTTAATTACAGATATTGCCAGATTCCATGTTGTGTCCAAGCTGAAGCCGCTGTCTCTATTGATTATATTCATCGCCAACCGAATATCAATTGCTTCTTTCACTACTGTCCCAGAAAGATGAATTTGAGGCTAAAATTTCGACATTATCAAACACGATAGAGTGCCCAGTGTCAACACAGTGCTCCGCCATCACAGGTTTATTAGGTTGTAAGACATGGGTGTACCTGTGGAGGTACATAAAAAGGATGGAGCAAGGGTTGGAGCGTTAGTCACCTAGGCTCACTCTGAAGATGGCTGGAACTATTAGAAGAAGAAGCTGAATTTATGCGGCTGCATGCCCGAAATCTTGTGGAACAGTCTTTACGCCTCGAAAATATGAAGAAACACAAAAACTATTTGTTTCGATATTTTTGACTTTTTGTACAACTTCTACATATGTGACAGCTCCTGCTTCTTCCATGTTAACTCTACACAAAAATTATGCATGTCTATAATCCCTGCGGTTATGTGCTGCTCAGAGAGGCACAGAACTTCTGTCACTTCACAATTTTCCAAATCTTCTAGGCATACAGTAAGCTCATCTGTCTTGTTTTTCAATCTTCTGATGAAACAAATTAATTTTATTTTCCTGAAAACTGTTACATGTATAATGAACTTGTACTGCTCTAATTTCTTTCAATACTCTGTGTTTGTAACGCAACTCTAACCTAAAAAATATACCCCTTTGATTCCAGTAATCGCAGGGATTTTATCATGTGTGCTTGTGGTCCCCTTACACATTTTATAAAATGCTCAGCTAAGCTTTCCTTCCCCCTCCTATGCAGGTTCAGACCATGATTAGTGTATCCCCATCTACCAATTGCAGCGACAGGCACAGCACAGATATGAGACTTTGTTTCAATCAAATGCTATGCCCTCAGCTCTTTCTTAATATGGGTGACAGCCATGTTAACCCAGGGATGCTCATGTTGCTAAACCTCAACAAACTCCACACAGGTTTGTGATGTTGATGCTTCCATTTCCTACAGGTTACTTTTAATGTTATATTATAAGTTGCTAGATAGACTGCTTCCTGCTCCTCCTACTGTGAGTACCTTATCCTCACCATCAAAATCACTGCACAAGACCCCTACATTCTCTATTGCCTGGCTTAGCTTGGCGCTATGATTCCTGATGCATGTGAGCTGGTATTCTACACCTATCGTTTCCTGTAGCAATTGGCTTACATATCGCCTGTCACTGCTCTCTAGCAGCAAAACTCTTTTCTTCCTAGCCTTAAAGTAATTTCTACGAGTCTGCTACACCCTTTAAGCTCAAAAATTGGTTGAGACAATTCTCCTACATCATATAAAAAGTCAGACTGATTGCTAACCGGAATTTGAAATGCGATCTCTAACGTTTCTCCTTTTGGCTATAACTTGTCACCTTCTCCCACCTCCCATTGTCCAGTTCCTCCTTCAACCCATAAGTTCAAAATGTGCCATTTCTAATATTCTGCCTAGAGGGCAAAAATCTTTCTTCCCTGTTCCACTATTTTCTTGTCTCGACTACATGAACTATAACTCCATGGAAGAGTCTCATATGACACTTGTTTTATCTTCCCCACTGCATTCTCCACTGTGAAACACCAATCCACAGTCCTGAAATATTACTTCTATACCAGTTAACCCATGGCAACATTCACATTTGTCACACGTAATGCTACTATACACTAAATCAAAAGCACTACAACGTTCTTAAACTGTAATAAAGTAACAATCACTAAAACTCATCTTCAGGTGAGATGTGCAGCTAATTTCCAGTATCGAGCAGCTGTAGAATAACATGACTGAAGTTGGTTGAATGTAAGTAGTACAAGATATGATGTGAATGAAAACTGTAAAGGCATGATATTTTCGATCAACAGTCTAAAAGTATCGCTATGAGGAAATTATGTAAGACGCTGTAATGGATCCAAAATAACATGTAACGATTAGACAGGGTAACACTAGCCTGTAAACATACCACCGATTTTCAGTTAATGTAGATTTTAAATCACAGAAGGCATGAAACGAATGTAAACCCTAAAGAGCGCAATATATATGACAACAGTACTAAAGAGACACAATCTAGAAATTGTGGAGACCACTGCACTATACTGAGAACAACTCGTAAAACTATGCCGCTGCTGTTGTTTATATACAAGCACTTCACTGCTTATGTCCACCACGGATGCCAACTGCCAACTCTGTCATACTATTGAACGGCTGTACTCTACTGATATATACAGTGGAAGTTTTGGTAGGTAATTGAATCTTGAAATTGAAGAGGGAGACCATCTCTACAACCTGATATGCACCTTCATACATCGTTAAAAATTCCTTGGTTTGCCCCTTTGGCCTGTACTGATTAGTAACCACCACTCGCTGGTCAACTCTGAAATGAGTAAGCTTATTTACGCACTGTCCCACACGTTCTTACCTTTCCAGTCACTCTGTATTGGCTCTTTGAACTTCTTGTAATACCTCATGTATTCTTTCAGTAAATTTTATTTGCTTCAATTTTAGCACATCACAGGAACATTGCATTCTTCATCTGTAGACTACCTCATAGGGCCAGAGACTAGTGTTAGTATGGACTTTAAAATTTTATGCACTGATGACATACCCAAGATATGTTTCCCAATCTGCATGTTGTCTATTCGATATCATTTGGTGAATGCACTCCATACACCTACTTGCTTGCAGCTGAAATGGACTCATTCATAGCTTATGTACATGCAGTACACACCATAATGTTTCATTAAATCAGATGAGAAGTTAGTACTGTGATTATTTAGTAATATTTCTGAACCTCTAATTTAAGAATCCGAGTATTCACTAATGCCCTGGTAAGTGTAGCAGCTTGCTGGTTAGGAATAGCTGTCATATATATAAACATTGAATAATGGTCAATTATTGTTAACATGTATTTATTTACCCGCCAGACTTCTGTTTAATGGAAAAAAATCAAGCCATATTATTTCAAAGGGTTTGGATGGCTCTGGCAACCTTTAAAGAGGAATTTTTATGCCTTAGATCTACCTGCTGTGCACTTGTACACATGTTGATCCATATAACATTTCCTTGTACACTGTCATAAGTTTTGGCTACACTCCTCTCAGTCACTTTTCGGCCCCCATTACCTAAAAAAACATTGTCATATGCCTGTTGTAACACTTTGTTCCTCTGTGAGAACAGAACCAATATGCACAGTCTGTATTTCACAGATCTGCAAAGTAAGCCTCCGTGGGTTCTGAATTGCAGCTGCGACCTGAAGTCTTGACAGTCCACATCAGCTGCCTATTCTCTTTGCCAGTAACTCACACTTTTCTCAAGCATTTGCAAACATTACACTCTTGTGGCTCAAAGCATCCCCTTCTTTAACAAACGAGTTATTTGTTGAGAAATTTGTGTAAAGTTGTTGTGTACATAGTTCCGCATAGTCAGCGTGTACACAACTTTCCCACTAGAGCGCGCCCCACTAAGCACAACAGTGCAGCCGCAGCGCTCGTCTGTCTCCGCACTACGAGATGGCGCGGTCTTAGAGACGGACCAAATTCTGCTTCCGCCTATCCGCGTATCAATATATCACGCAGCCAATGAGATTGCTGCTAATGTAGAACCTTTTCTCCTTGCGGATCACACTCATGCAGTGATACCTGAACGCTCGAGGTACTATAACGAGTGTACAGACCTCCGATCTGTTAGTCTGCATTAGTCTGTAGTCAAGTTTCAGTCTGCGCCTAATAAGATTATCATATTCCTGTACATAGCCATGAAGAGAAATGTATAGACACTTTTGTCAAGTATCAGAGATATGTGAGAATAAGATTAACATGCCAAGACCAAAGGAACTTCAGATTGTCAGTTGTAAACAGCATCCAGAATCAAGTTACATAATGTCTATCCTTTTTATTACTTTAATAAATGTGTGTGAAAATTAATCAAGTTCTGTTTAAAGTTGGTCACCGTCAATCTGCTACTCTAAGTGTGCAAGTGCCATTTCTATCGCCTGACCTAACGGCAGAAGATAAAGACGCCACGATAAGACCACGAGACATATTGCTGACACTCGCCTACTTCGCTAGAGCGACAAGTCAAATAATCTGATGGTGTGTGTACCAAAGGTCTTACAGTACGCACACCACAAAAGTCTTTAATAAATTTTCCGTAATACACACAGACACCCAAAAAATATTATCAATGTTTTGTTATTTGTGGTGCTGCAAATTCAGAAACTACTGATACTAAGTAGGAATCACTTTGTACATCCTCCTCACTAATGAAATGGCCTAAGTACTTGACTTGAGGCTGTGCAAAATTACATTTGCCAATAATTAGTTTAAGGAACACTTCTCTTGGTCTACCATATACCTTTTCCAACTGTTTCACATGTTCGTTCACATCGTCTAAAAAACTGTAATATCACTGAGATATACCATGCACTTCCTATGTTTCAGACCAGGCAGAACTCCATCTAGCAATCTCTGAAATATGGCTGGTGCAGAATGATGTCTGGCAATATTGAAAATGCCCCCATCAGACCATAAATGCCATTTTAGGTCTATCTTCTAAGGGTCCTCTGACTTCTGGTACTTTCATCTGATAGTACCTACTAAGCACATCCCACTGTAAAAAAGCACTTACATCTGGCTAAATTGTCGAGCGGCTCTGTGATATTTGGTGTAGGATAGGTGTCAATGATGGTTCGGACTTTCAGATATCTGTAGCCGTAAAAATTGCGATATTTCTTGGTGGCCATCCATCGACCTTGCCGGAACGAGGGCCACAGGTGCTCCCACAGACTATCTGTTGTTTCTTCAGCCCTTCTGCGAGTTATTGGTGGATAAATTCTTCCATGAATGGTTGTAAACAGTTGGGTATGCAATGTAGCTTCTGACAAACTGGACAATTACTCCTTGTGGGTGGACGATATTGGGTAATAGTAGCCACAATTAATGGACACTGTGTATTAAACAAATCCTTAAGCTGTAACAATAGTGCTTCCATAGATTGCTGGGCAATGCCTTGCAGACAACTCTGCTTTGTAACACAGGATCACTTATGGTATGCTTGTGTTTGTGGTTGTATATGACCTATCTATATCCTCTTCCTCCAAAATATCTAATGTGGCGATCATTAAGCCCTTTGGTAGCTCCAGTTGTCAGTAACGAACTTACACAGCATAATTGTGACAATATGTTCTGCATTAATGTTACTTGAGTGCACTACACTTCTACATACAAAACAGGGCACTGTATCTAAATGTTCATTATTCTCCAGTGGTTCAACGATTCATAACATTTGCTTTCATAAGTCCGTACCCATGGATACCCAAACTAATTTCCTAGTGCTTGATGGCACATTATCATGTAAAACCATGTTCAACATGTGTGTATGCAATGTTGTTGGCAACATTTCCATGAGTGGTGTGCCTTGCGACATTGCCTCGCTTATTGTGGTATTATGTGGTGGAAACACAATTCCTCTATGCTCAACTGTCTGCTATGAAAGACTGATTTTGGCATGATGTTTTAGTAAGGGAATTAAAAATCACAGAATACTCTTGCTGCACTTCATGCTCGCTCAGAAGCAGTATGCATGTTGTAATTGTCCCAGATTCTTGTCGGAAGCAGTGCTACTAAAGATGTGGACCAACAGAATTTTTGAAAATGCAAATGGCACATTGTAATCTGATAACTGATTCATGCCATGTGATTATTGAAAATTCTCGGACCTCTTCCTTGAATGACTGCAGTTTCAGGTTGTACAATCTTTCGTATTTCCTATGGCTTTTTGTATTTATGGTTTCTCTGTATGAATCATTTTATCTACTAATTTTTTTAATGAGTCACAAATTTTTACAGATTTCACTCTGCCTGTTATCAGTCTTTGAAATACGCTGCAGAATCTGGGTACAGCATTCGTATATTATGAAGTAAATATTGCATTTACTTATATACATATAAAAGTCAGACCAGAGAAAAATCACTACAACACACCACCATCTACAGTATGTGAGTGCAAAATAGAAAATTACCTATTGTCAGAAAAGATTCAAGTACAAAACAAACAGACACTCACCAAAAAAGAGCAGAGGAAAAACCTCCAGCTACAAGTTTCATGTCAGCAGTACACTACCATTGATGTTGCTTAGTAGTATTTTGTGTGAGTGCACCACTGATGTTTACTTTATGAACAGACAAGTGCATTATGTCTTTGGATGTGACTGTGATGTATTCAGATAGTACATAGCACATGGTACAGTGCATCTGTATGAAACTTTTCACTTATTCACAGGTCATCATGCTGTGGCACTTTACTACCGTTTTATAGGTTTATAACCATCTTTTACTCTCTTCACAAAATAAATGTCGTAGTGCTATAATGCATTAAGAATAGCGGATATTCAGAAATGTGTAAGATTGAGTGCACCTCTGCCCTCAGAAAAAACCTTATACCTATACAGGTGGAAATACTTAGCATTATAATAACTTGGAGAAAACATAGATAAAACTGAGTCAGTACTGTAGTACATCTTCCTCAAATTAATAGTTTTGTGTACATATACAAATAGATAAATATAATTTCAGTTAGTGTGGCTCCTGAATCACTGATATGAGTCCATAAAGATGTTGCAAATATAATGCTCACCCCAAAACGAAGTCAGGATACATGAAGTTTCATGTGTTTTAGTTCATTTGGGTCGATCAGTATGTGGAATATTCTCTTACATTTCATAATGTTCATTTACTGGTTTTCTGTACGTTCAAACTTCTTCAGATCTTCGTGTGGGTACAATCCTTGAATTTTATAGGTTCTAGTATTTGTGAGCAAATAATAACCTGGATGTGGAATGCGTGTGTTTATATATGACGCTTCACCAAGTAACGCCCACTTGCTGTTTCTTCATGAGCTCTTAGTAAAACATAGTTTCTTACTTAATAATTTTGCATGTTTTTGAGATTCTTTTCATGTTGCACTTGTGTGTTTATATATGACGCTTCACCAAGTAACGCCCACTTGCTGTTTCTTCATGAGCTCTTAGTAAAACATAGTTTCCTACTTAATAATTTTGCATGTTTTTGAGATTCTTTTCATGTCGCACTTGATGAGTGACTGCGGTTAACAAAGATCTTATCTTTTCTTCATGGGATTCTGCTTGTCTTGGAAATTTCAGAAGAGGATCACCTACTCGTTTCTTTCTTTGAAACTTAAAATCAAATCTGCAGGAATGTACTGTGTGTCATAAATACGAAAATGGTTAAATATTGGCTCAAACAAATCAAGATACTGCGCCCAGAATGTGTGTTGAATAGGAGTATAAGTGTGTATGAATCTGTTTAATTCGTGAAACACTCGTTTACACAGATTGACTTGCAGGTAGAAGTGTACTATTAGAATTATTTGTATACCATTTTGGCGCAAAAACTCTCTCCATTTGTACCCAGCGAAGTAAGACACATTGCCTGCTAGCAACGTAATGAGTTTTCCTACTGTGGGAATATAATCATTTGAATTTTGTTATAATTACTCCATCCATAGTGGATTTAGAGCCATATACCTTTACAGACTGGAAAACGTATAATATAACGCAATAAAATATTTGATATCGCCTTGGACTGTCAACAGCTACGATTCCAGATCGTTCGCTAGGAAAAATAGAATGCAATTCAGTCTTACTTGGTTTGTGATGGATTTTGCTTTCTGGCGTATGGCACTAGTGCTTAGTAATCGATGTACTTTTCGTTGCATATTGGGTAGTAACAGAATAAGTTAAGTTTTCTTACACACTCTGTGGTACCATAGTGCTCCTAGGCGTGATGTGTGTACCAAATAAATTTATCTGTGCTTTCAGACAGCATTCATACACACCAAGAGTTTGTGTTGGGACACCATCTATAAAACAATACGTTATTGTGTACAGTGTAACATAGTTCCAGACTGCTTGCATTATCCAGTTACAGCTGTGTTCTCACTTTGTGCCATTGTGGATCTGCTTCTCATAATGTCCTTCCTGCACATATCATCATAGTATTGTTGGTAGTGTTTGTTTTCCATGAGAAAAATGCAGTAGTCTGTTACTTGTTTTAGCGTTCCTGCATTTTCAGTTAAGCCTTGTGGCAGTCTAGACAATACATCAACTACAATGTTTTGTTTTCCTGTTGTATGAATTATTTCATTTGAATATTCCTGCAAGAACAATACCCATCACAATAGGCATGGGTGTAATAATCTACATAGCATCAGAATACTCAAAGTTTGGTGATTAGTGTATACCTTTATGTTTCTAGCAAAAATGTAGTAACTGAATTTTTTGAATGTCCATACAACTGCTAATGTTTCCACCTCTGTCATTGAATAAGAATGCTCGTTTTCAGTGAGCATTCTATATGTAAAGCTAATAACTTTTACTTCATACTTACCGTGTTCTTGATCAGTTTGGAACAGACACGAGCCCAAAAGTATGTATGAGGCGTCTGTAGCGACACAAAAATCTTTGCGCATCTCACGATTATATAAGATATCTGAATTAACTAATGCTTCTTTGATTGCGATAAAATGATTGGTGTGTTCCTATCCTCAAAGCTATAATGCGTCCTTCTGAAGTAAACCTAGTAATACTGTGCTATTTAGTAATTGGTTTCGTACACAACTGCCAAAAGTAAGAGCAGAGACCGAAAAATGCTTTTGACTGCTTCTTAGTTTTTGGATATGGGTTATTCTTGATTGCGCCAAGTTTATCAGGATCTGGTCATATTTTTTGTGAGGATATTATATGACCTAAAAATATTATCTCCTCTCTCGTAAACCTAGATTTTTGTGCATTTGCCGTTACTCCTGCTTGTAGAAACTTCTCTAGTTTTTTTTCTCGCATGTGTAGGTATTCTTCCCAAATATTTGTTGCCATCAAAATTTCCTCAGTGTGCAGTGTTATACTTTCTAGGAGTCCTAGGTAAAGTACAGTGTCTAAAACTGTTCTGAAAACTGCAGAACTAATATTACGCCACAAAGGTAGGATGCAAAACTGATAAATCCTACCACCAAAAAAAAAGACTGCATATTTTCTAGATTATGGAGTTAATTATACTTGCAATTGGAACTTTTTTATTCAGTTCTTGTAAGGTATTTGACGCCATGAATTTTCTGTAGTGGCTCATCGAGGTTTCCAGGTCTTGTGCATACAGCTATAATTATTTTATTTATGGCTTGTGCATCTAACACGAATTGAATACTTCCATTACTGTATACTGGGTAGCAACAGATTTTGGGTTTTTGTTCTTTCTTTCCTTATCAGGCAAATTCGGTCCATAGTTCTGAGGAGGCGGATTCGTGTTTGGCAGCTGATTTACCAATACTACTTAGTGCTACTTAACATAGCTGCGCGAGTTAGGTTGGCTATACACCTGCGACTGTGTGTTGTGGGCTGTCTGTCCATTGTTATTTCCTGGATTAAGTTCAGTGATTTGATTACAGACATAAAGAATTCTATATCTATCTCTGGAACATGTACAAGTTGTCACACGAGTCAAATGGTAATTTTGCTTTTAGAAGCTGCAACACATCACGTCTGGAGACATGATCATCCCAGTAGTACGTCATATTTAGATACTTTTCAAAATAGCGTCGCTACTTTGACGTGGATTAAAGAATTCTTGTTCGAAAATCTATTTTCTCAGCCTCTCTGAACCGAGCCAGACTAAAATTTGTTTAGAAATGCATGTTACAACTGTTTGCTGTCGGTACAGTTGAGCACAGTTTCTGTTGTCCATACAGTGACCTACCTCTGTATATAACTTACTATATAATTAATCTTTTGATAGTCAGTCGAGTCCTAGTCAAAGCCATTTTGAATGATTTAAGAAAAACGACAAAGTGTACACTCATTTTCTCTCGAATGTATACCTGGAATTGGCGATGTTTTAGTAAATTCTGCTCCAATAATACGGTTGACAAGTTAGATACTGCCCCAGATTATACAATAGATCTTTAGTGGGGAGCTGAGCACTGTACACATTTTCATTACCAAAACTTTGTGCAGTTTGTATGTGACTGAAATTTTCATGGATGGATGTAACTGTGGATGAGGACTGTGTTACAGTCTCCCATACTTGTTTTAGTTCCTTTTACAAATTAGGCAACTGTGTAAACACATTTTGTTTCTAAACCGGCACATCTTTGTGAAAAATTCAAATTCAGATGTGTGTGAATTCCTAAGGATCAAACTGCTGAGGTCATCAGTCTCTAGTGTCATGCACTACTTAAACTAGCTTATACTGTAACCTCCCCGCAGAAATAATAATGAAAATGAGTAAATGGAGCCAAATGTAAACTCCCCACAAAATATTGTTAAATAGAAATGTGCCAAGCGTAGCCTCGCCACAAAAATAATTATTAAATGAATTTTTCTTAATATTGTAACCTCTGAACAAAATTGGCTCCGATTTATAGTCTGTGTGCAGGAATGCATTCACATTTAATGTTACCACAAAATTCTTTTCTCATTTAATGTCAAGTTCGAAATAGAAAAATTCCTAAACACCAAAATAATAAAACAAAAGTTTTATAACCTGATAAATTTATAAGGACAGCGGCGCTGACCTTCGGCCCTGTATTCTGAATAAAAAAAAAACAAAAATTCTTACCTCAATAAAATTGCAATTATATCTGCCGTTAATTAGTCATTTTTCGACACAGCTTCGTGCAATGCTGGCATATATTTTTTTTTATTCTTGGAAGCAATGGTAATGCACTGGAAAAATTCTTTAAATTGAAATGAATGCTTTTCTTTAAAAGAGTTGCTTTATATTATAAAAATTATTATTGGGGCATTTTTGAACAAATTAAATTACAATTAACATACACTATTAAATATGCGCAAGGCTGCTTCTTTACCTTCTGCAACAATACTCATCCTCCAGAGTCCTGACCAGAGTCACGAACAGAGCACACAGCCGACGCATGCCGACTCCCGCCGACTCACGCAGACTACTACCAACTCGCTACTAAAGCCGACCGACTACAACTGTCGACTCGCACAGACAAGCGCAGACTAGCGACAGGCAACAACTAACGATAAACTACTCTCGGGTCAGAGATTCTGTCATGCCTCGCTCATCGCCGGCAAAGCAGACGTCTTACAATACTAAGAACAACACACACACCCATGCCTGAGGAAGGACTCGAACCTCTGGCGGGAGGGGCTGCCTTGTGAAAAGCTTAAGTTATTTAAACTTATGGATCTGGTTAAATTTTGAAATCTTATTGCTTGCAAAATATTCATTGAGTGACAGTTGCACCGCTTGTGGTAACTCTTCACTAATACATTTGTCAGTGTGCTTATTTTTGTTATCTATGTTACTGCTGAAGGTATGCCCGTTCATCGAACTGTACCTCTAAATTATTTTTTCTGTTCAATAGCGAAATGTTCTACTTTAGACTCAAATGTTTGTGTACTAACACTTATACTATGAACATATTTTCACCGCTGAGCATATCTGTATTAGCAGACCAAGTCTGACAAACCTTTGATAGTTTTGTTACGCAGCTAGATAACGTCTCTTGCTCTGTTCTCTTGGGACATCTAAAGAAATGTTACTAAACTGTGACTGCAAATAAGATACAGTCGATGAAAGTCCTGAAATTTTTATTGTAACATCAAACTTCAAGGTCGTTTTATCTAATATCATTGTAGCAAATTCTTTTTTAAATGTGGTCAGTCCAGCTTTAATGGTCATATTAGTTAACATCTTTTGCAACTTTTGTTGTATATAGTGTTCACTAGAAGCTTGTACACATGAGAACACAATATCAGCTGAAGGTCAAATCAGTACATTCACAAACTGTTGATCGAATATCTGACTGAAATGCGCCGCTTTCAGACTACATATTGGCTTCACCTGCAGCAGCATTAACATTGTCCTTGTCTGTATTAATTTCTATTTAATTATTTTCTTCTTCTGCAGATACAGTACCAGGATTTATTTGTCTCATTTTTTTGTTTCTTACCAATTTGGATCAAAATATATACGATTAATAAATCGCAATAAACCCTTTTTATAATAAATAACAACAACTGATAATGAAAATATTAACACAGTTGCTAAATGACCACAATACTGATTGTATTTACTTTTATAATGGAGTATGCCATTATGCACAACATCCCACAAGATCATCCATCTTGGACCAGCTAAACTAGATACTGCTAGAATTGTTACTATCAACTGTATTGTACTGTATGAAAATATGTGGTTAACTAAGATAGAAAAGTAATGTACTGCAGAGATATTTAAATAAATAGCAAAATGTCACAGTGTTGCTCTCACTACTTCAAATGATAAAGTGGAATAATGAATTCCATCTTACATTAAATATTTTCTTTCTGATCTTCAGCTTGATAATTTTAGCATTACAGATTTCTTTCCTTATCGTATTTCATATTAATTCTTTCACACAGTTTTGGTATCCATTTACTTTGTATGTCCATACAATAACGCTTTTAGAAATTGCTCTATCATGAAATAAAAACAGAAAATTAGAACAATCAACATAATTACAAATTTATACAGAGGACATTACTTAACAATCAACTGGTGCAGTCGCTAGTGTGAGTTTGCTTCCATCTCCACTCACTTTTTGAACTCTGAAGCAATTTAAGTATGCATGTTGTAATTGTCTCTGGTTGGTATTGGGAGCAGTGCAACTAAATATTGCAACTATGGAATTTTTGTAAACAAAAATTGCATATCATGATCTAATAACAGCTCTTTGCGATGTGATGAGTGAAAATTCTTGGACTTCTTCTTTGAGTGATTGCTGGTTGGTGTTGTATGGTAAGAGAAAAAGATATCGAAAATTAGTAACAAAGTTGTGCCAATGGCAGATCAGTGCATACTGAAGCATCACATCCTTTCCACAAAAAAAAGCTGAAATTCAAACTAGTAACACAATGCTTCTTAATATCTGAATCTGAATACATTTTGAATGAAAATACGCTTAATATATTAGAAATTATTCACAATTACAGACAATGATGCTTACATGACAAGATCAGGATTGTAAAAGACAAAATCGAACAGCAATTCATACCCAAAATGCCCTTGGAGAAAAAATTGAAAGCCACACTATCGCTTCTTTGTAGAGATAATATAGATATTACCATATTGATCCTTCGATCCCTAATCGATGTATGAATCATACCTTAGCTTGCACAAGCATAAACAAAATTTTACAAACAAAAAATGATTTACCGGAAAGGTCTCTTACAAATTACCAAAAGATGTGTCCCTGCAGCAGTTATTAATCTATGTTCCTCGTCATTAACAAAAACCCATAACCAGCATACCATCTTTGTATCTATCTGTGCAGTGTCGCGTTTTATTGGGAACCTCTTCCAACAGCAGATATATTAAACTGGAAATAGGTGGAAATTTAAAGAGATGGGACCTGGATAAACTGAATGAACTAGAGGTTGTAGAGAGTTTCAGAGAGAGCATTAAGACACAATTGACAAATATGAGGGAAAGAAATACAGTAGAAGAAGAATGGGTAGCTTTGAGAGATGAAATAGTGATGACAGCAGAGGATCAAGTAGGTAAAAAGGCGAGGTCTAATAGAAATCCTTGGGTAACAGAAGAGATATTGAATTTAATTGATGAAAGGAGAAAATATAAAAATACGGTAAATGAAACTAGGCTAGAGGACAAATGTAAGGATGTAGATGCATATATCACTAGGGGTAAGGTAGATACTGCCTACAGGAAAATGAAAGAGAGGTTTGGAGAAAAGAGAACCACCTGTATGGATAACGAGAGCTCATATGGAAAACCAGTCGAATCAAAGAAGGGGAAGTAGAAAGGTGGAAGAAATATATAGAGGGTCTGTACAAGGACGACATTCTTGAGGTCAGTATTATGGAAATGGAAGAGAATGTAAATGAAGATGAAATGGGATATTTGATATTGCTTAAAGAGTCTTACAGAGCACTGAAAGACATTAAGGCCCCAAGAGTAGACAAGATTCCGTTAGAGCTACTGATAGCATTGGGAGAGCCAGCCCTGACAAAACTCTTCCATCTGAAGAGCAAGATGTATGAGACAGGTGAAATACCCTCAGACTTCAAGAAGAATATAATAATTCCAATCCCAAAGAAAGCAGGTGCCGACAGATGTGAAAATTACCGAACAATCAGTTTCATAATTCACGGATGCAAAATACTACCACGAATTCTTAACAAACGATCGGAAAACTAGAAGAAGCCGACTTTGGGGAAGGTCAGTTTGGATTCCATATAAATGTTGGAACACGCGAGGCAATACTGACCATATGACTTATCTTAGAAGATAGATTAAGGAAAGGTAAGTCTATGTTTCTAGCTTTTGTAGACTTTTGACAATATTGGCAGGAATACTCTCTTTCATATTCTGAAAGTGGCAGGAGTGAAACACAGGGAGCGAAAAGCTATTTACGATTTGTACAGAAACTAGATGGCAGTTATACATGTCGAGGAGCACGAAAGAGAAGCAGTGGTTGGGAAGGGAGTGAGACTGGGTTGTACCCTATCTCTGATGTTATTCAGTCTGTATGTTGAGCAAGCAGTAAACGAAACAAAAGAAAAATTTGGAGTAGGAACTAAGGTCCAGGGAGAAGAAATAAAAACTTTGAGGTTTGCCGATGACATGGTATTTCTGTCAGAGACAGCAAGGGACCTGGAAGAGCAGTTGAACAGAATGGATGGTGTCTTGAAAGAAGGATATAAGACGAACATCTACAAAAGCAAAACAAGGATACTGGAACGTAGACGAATTAAATCAGGTGATGCTGTGGGAATTAGATTAGGAAATGAGACACTTATAGTACTAGATGAGTTTTACTATTTGGAGAGCAAAATAACTGAAGATGGTGGAAGTAGAGAGGATATAAAATGTAGACTGGCAAATGAAAGGAAAGCGCTTTTGAAGAAGAGAAGTTTGTTGACATTCGAGTGTAGATTTAACTGTCAGGAAGTCTTCTCTGAAAGTTACTTGTATGGAGTGTAGCTCTGTATGGAAATGAAACATGTACGATAAATAGTTTAGACAAGAAGAAAATAGAAGCTTTCGAAATGTGGTGCTACAGAAGAATGCTGAAGTTTAGATGGATAAATCACGTAACTAATGAGGGGGTACTGAGTAGAGTTGGGAAGAAGAGAAATTCGTGGCACAATTTGACTAGCAGAAGAGATCGGTTGATAGAACATGTTCTGAGGCATCAATGGATCACCAGTTTAGTACTGGCGAGGAGCGTGGAGGGTAAAAATCTCAGAGGGAGACCAGGAGATGAATCCACTATGCAGATTCAAAAGGATGTAAGTTGCAGTAGGTACTTGGAGATGAAGAAGCTTGCACAGGATTTAGTAGCATGAAGAGCTCCATCAAACCAGTCTCTGGACTGAAGACCACAGCAGCGACAAAGTTGCTATACAAACAATATAAATTGTTTTGCTCGCTGATAGCTTCAGAGTTGCAAAGAGTGGGTTCCATTAAAAACCCAGACCTTTTAAATCTACAAAAGCTGTAAATGTGACTTTCTCTTTCTTAAGTCTGTCTTCTTAGGTCAGCTATAGGACCAATATTGTCTCATGTCTTCCTTGATTTCTCTGGAACTTACATTGATCTTCCTGCAGGTGAGCCTCTATCAGCCATTTCATTCTTCTATTCATTATGTGTGTTAATATACCTTAACACTGACTTATTAAACCGATTGCTTGGTAATATTCACAGCTGTCAGCAATTACTTTCTTAGGAATTGTATTTATTTTGTTATTCTTCAGGTCGAAATTTCACTTCTCTCATATATTCTGCATACCAGATGGAACAGTTTTGTCATGTTTGGTTCTTCAAAGGACATTAATAATTCTGATAGGAATGTTGTCTACTCCAGATGCCTTGTTTCAACTTAATCATTTCAGTGGTTTATGAAATTTTTCTCACAATTTAACATGTCCTGTCTAAACCTCATCCAATTTTTCTTCCCTTCTCATACTGTGATCCTCAACTTACTTTATTTTATAGAGCTCTGCAATATCTTCCTTTCATCTATCACTTTCAGCCTTTCTTTCTTTGCTTAGTACTGGATTTCCACCTGATCTCACGGTTTTCTCGCAGCCAGTTACCTTTTTCTCCAAAAGCTTCTTTATGTTGACTATATGGAACATCCATTTTTTATAGTTGTTACAGTTCTTCAACTTTGAATTGTCCTCTGCTCATCCCTGATATGCAACTTTGCAACTTCTATGAATCTCAGTTTCTCTTATACCACTTCGTTAGCTACATTTTATATCTTCTCCTTTCAGTTAAATTTAGTGTCTTGTGTGCTATCCAAATATTCCTAATTGGCCTTGTCTCTGTAGCCTTTAACACAAATTATCTCTTCGTTTTCTTTCTTTTCATTGCTCATGGAGGTACTAAACACCTCCACTTATTGTCTATGATGGCTAAAAGAATGTATTTACTTTGTTGTTCATAGCAATTGCCCACATTCCTGTTTATTATTAGACCTACTTCTGTATTACACACACTTAATTTTGTGTTCATAACCATGTGTTGATCTGATCACAAATCTTGTTGACTCTACTGACACTACTTTCGATTTGTCTAATTTACCCACCAGGTTAAGGTATCTAAAATTCCACATTCCAGCTCACAGGATACCAAATTTGTTTTTCTGGCAATATTGTTCCCAGCTGTAAATACAAATGCAAGACTATTGTATCTCTGAGATATTTCATCCAGAAAGATACCGTCCTCGTTAAACCACACAGTAGAGCTTCATGTCCCCAGCAGATATATTGGGTGTAGTTTCACCTTGCTCCCAGTTGTCAGCAATACTACACTGACTAATGTTGTTCTTGATTTTCAGGAACCATATGTTGGTTTAGCTACACTTCATGAATTGCGTTGTCTCTGAAGTAATGTACAGGCAAGCGATCTGAGCAACCCTAGAAAATTATCTTTGGTCTATTTCTATAAAAATATACTCACAAATATAAGATTTGAAAAAAATAATAAATTCTTTTAGGTTCTCTGTTGCGAGTTGTATTGTGTAGGTGATACAATGGAAATACTATATGCTTTTCAAATATTGGATTGCTACATCGCATTACAAACTAATACTTTGTTAGTGCAAATTGTCAGTATATTTCGTTTAGTTATTATTCTGATAATCGCATCCTTACATCTCACCATTATTTTTTCAATCAGGTCATCACTTAAATAGTACCTTTTAAAAGAGAACATTGTCATCTTTAACAACGACAGTGTGTCACAGAGACACTGTGTCATAGAGAATCCATGAAACATAATTTCATTTTTTTTTATTTTGTTCTCAGCAAGTGAAGTTTGATCATGACATTGTTTTATAAAAAGAGTGTGTCGATTATCTGCAGAAAATTGAACAAGATGTCACTGAAGTGATATTAAATGCTTCTGTATGACAATGTTGAAATTTCTGGATACAGATGGAAATATGTGACATGCAAACATTAATGTTGGTATTTATTGCCTTGGTGATATTATGGTTAAAAGTAGTGGTGATGCATTCAAGTTGTAAGGTTTGTCTATCATGCTGTAATGTACCAGTAACAATATGCAGAATGGTAAAGGCAGAGAGTAGCAATGTTTAAGGTACAGACAGCACTGGCTAGCAAGCTCACTTTCAGATCTGTAAGGTGTATGTACACCTTCGCATTCGGCACATGTATCAGTTGTATTTTGAGCAGTGCATGGTCTTGTGGTAGCATTCTCGCTTCCCTCGCACGGGGTCCTGTGTTCAATTCCCGGTGGGGCCAGGGATTTTTCCTGGCTCAAGACGACTAGGTGTTGTTGTGT
The DNA here is from genome assembly GCF_021461385.2 of Schistocerca piceifrons. Taxonomy (NCBI): domain Eukaryota; kingdom Metazoa; phylum Arthropoda; class Insecta; order Orthoptera; family Acrididae; genus Schistocerca; species Schistocerca piceifrons. The sequence continues at coordinate 497,888,218 of NC_060138.1, read as the reverse complement.
CATCATCATCATCATCATCATTATTCATCCCCGTTTCGTCGCAAACCACCTCCACTAGGACGTTGCCTAGTACAGCGGTGTGGGTCTCCCGCATCATCCCCCATGCTCCTCAGAGAATGGGACCTCATCATCATTATCATCATCAGTTATATTAAAATCAAAATGCCACAGTCTGTTACAATAATTGCACAAAGTGTATTTCACCTGCTCCACGAGATTCTGTGATTCTAAAAGTTGTTGTTGCGGTCTTCAGTCCGAATATTGGTTTGATGCAGTTCTCCTTGCTACTCTACCCTGTGCAAGCCTCTACATCTCCAAATAACTAGTATAACCTATATCCTTCTCAATCTGCATACTGTATTTATCTCTTGGCCTCCCTCTACGACTTTAACCCCCCACACTTCCTTCCAGTACTGAATTTGTGATTCCTTTGTGTCTAAGAATGTGTCCCATCAACTGATCACTTCTTCTACCCAAGTTGTGCCACAAGTTTCTTTTCTACCTTATTCTATTCATTACCTCCTCATTAGTTATTTGATCTCCCATCTAATCTCCAGTATTCTCCCATAGCACCCCATTTCAAAATCTTCTATTCTCTTCTTGGATCAACTTTTATCCTCCATTTTTCACTTCCATACATGGCTACACTTCATACAAATACTTTCTACATAAAAATGTTTTAATAGAGAACATGCTAACAGTGGTCACTGTATCTGATAGTGACAAATGCCCATCCTCTAACCTGATGACTAGGCTCCTTTTTGACTTGGAACATATTACATTAACTAAAGATAAATGAGTTTATGTATGTGACTGTAAGGATAGAACGATAAGATAGCAGTGGGAGATTACCAAGTTTTGTGTTGTATAGTTTGTGTACTCTGCATGGTTTCTAGGAAAGTGATTTGCTGAAGTCTCAGTGTGAGTAAACTGAACAGTTTATTGAAACTGATTCCAAGAGCAATACTTTTTCTCAAAGTGAAAGTAGATCTGAAGTTTATCAGCTACATAACGAATAGGAAGTGGTAAAAATGAAATAAATCACGATGGAAAAACAATTTTATTGTAATCCAGCAAATGAAGTAATGAGACATGAAAGTTACAAGTTTTAAGAGAAACATAACTTTAAAATGAAAACAAGATGCACTTAGTGCATGAAATTATGAAAAAGAACAACAAATCAAATGAACAGCTTATGCATAATGCAGAGCATTTACAATTGTGAAACAAATAAACTTATTTTACAAAAAGTTTATGTTAGCTGAGACCTCCAATGGCTGAGAGGGATAAAGATGGATTCATACTTGACTGGCTGTCAAAACATCCTACATTTCATTCCCACATAGACTCAAAGAGGACTTGGATAGTTTTCCTATGAATCTCCTTCCACAAAAAGGCCAATACCTGAAAGTTAAAAATTATTGAGGCTTCACAGTATGTGTATGAAGAAAAGGTCTCAATTGTGTATAAACAACAACAGACTGAGAAAGTTTCTCCTTGACAATTCCTTCCTTTCCAAAGAAGAATTTCTGTCACCATAATGTGTAAAAAATGGTGGGTAGGACTCATTAACTCACAATGTCAGTATAAGTTTTTTTCTTTTTGAAAAAAAAAACATTAGAAATGTTCAGAATGTAATCCCAATATACAAATTAATTTGCAATGTGAAAGTAAAATGAGTCATTACATTTCATTACGATCGATGATGCAAGATGATCCATTGAACATGAAACTAACTAACAGCTAACACATATTGATGAAACAATTTTCATTAAATAACATTTTTAACAGTCATGAAGTCGATGTTATTGAAGGAGTCAAAACGAGTAGTTAATGACGTTAAGTGGTGCATAGAAATAAAACGAAATGGCCTTGGATAAGGTAAAAAGTTTTATGTAGTGCCCTCTAAATTTTATTCCATGTTTTGAAATGCTGGACGACCCTTTCCCCATCATTTCATTTCACAGCAATTTATCACATAAATTTTATGAAGTACCGTTCTGAATTCTACTATGGCCATTAATGATTGTTATCTTTGGTAGTTTCTTAAATTATGATAGTATATTGCTACTTTGTATAACACTTTCGACATTGGGTATTGGGCTAAGCATAATGACACTGTGATAACGTTCAAGCTATTCCAAGTTAGCCCCATGGGGCATGGGAGCCCGCAGGTGCTCACGGTCTCACCAAGATAGCGGGCACTAAAGGGTAGGCCACCAGGAAGAGTTGGGTTGTTGGGGGTTGTTTGGGGGAGGAGACAAAACAGTGAGGTCATCGGTCACATAGGATTAGGGAAGGATGGGAAAGGAAGTCGACCGTGCCCTTTCAATGGAACCATCCCGGCATTTGCCTGGAGCTATTTAGGGAAATCATGGAAAACCTAAATCAGGATGGCCGGATGTGGGATTGAGCCGTCGGCCTCCCGAATGCAAGTCCAGTGTGCTAACCACTGCACCACCTCGCTCAGTCAGCAAGAGTCCATTGCAATGTACATCAACAGTGGTGAGTTACGTGCCTGTCGCTTAGTTATGTCTTGTGCATTGTAGTGGACGTAGTGACGACAATGAGTTCTAGAAAGAGTCTGTTGGCGTTTTCGCAAAGTTGAGAAGAACAGTTTTCGTTTGTTGAGAAAGATGGGTTGCCTCAGTTTATTGCGTGTCATAAAGTTCTGAATAAGACAAAGAAGGGTCATATGCAGCATCTCGATGTGTCTCTTCATGCGACGGAGTACGATGAGCTGAACGGCAATGCAATAAATCAACTCATTGTCGCACTGAAGGGCGAAGTTCAGCAACAGGTAAATCCAACTCAAAATAAATAAATAAATATGACAAACGAATATGTGCTTCTTCTACATGCTCTGTATACATATTAAACTAAAACTAAACTCCGTCCGAACAGGCCTTGGAAGGTCCAATTGTTCTGACAGGCCGCCATGTCATCCTCAGCCCACAGGCCTCACTGCATGTGGCTATGGAGGGGCATGTGGTCAGCACACTGCTCTCGCGACCATACGTTAGTTCATGAGACCGGAGTCACTACTTCTCAATCAAACAGGTCCTCAGTTTGCCTCACAAGGACTAAGTGCACCCCGCTTGCCAACAGTGCTTGGCAGACTGGATGGTCACCCATCCAAGTGCTAGCCCAGCCCGACAGTGCTTAACTTCAGTGATCTGATGGGAACCGGTGTTACCACTGTGGCAAGGCCGTTGGCTCTGTACATATATTGATTTCGTTTATTACTTACGTTTTATGCAACTATTGTAGATTGCTGACGTCAACAAAGATTCAACTGATGCGGCACTTCGAGCACGCTAAAGCGGTACACACACCACTACAACAACTGGAGCACAGTTCTCATGGGATCCCATGGTGAAATCATTCCAGCTCGCTGTTGTCGAAGGAGCTTGCCTCTCCAACCAAATGGTATCTCGTTGGATCTGCCATATGGGCACAGATTTCGAAAATCAACTGAAGCAAAAGTGCCAGACTTTTGTAGCTTTTTCGTTAGACCTTCATGAAATCACAGATGTCACAGACGTTTCTCAGCATGCTATGTTTATGAGGGGCGTTAATTTGGAACTACAGGTTTTTAATGAGCTGCTAGACGTGATACTGATGGAGTACACAACTACATGTCACGTCATATTTGAGGTTATCTGTGAATCTGTAGAAAACATGTGCTTGCCATGGGCGGCCTTTGTTCTGTGGCAACAAACGGTGCACTGCAAATGGTTGGGAGCCAGGAAGGTTTTGTGAGTCGTTTGAACGAAAAAATCAAGACGGAATTTCGGAAAGAAATATGAAGAATACACTGTTTGGATGACTGGGAAACACTTTGTGCTAAGAGTGTGCAATGCACCGCCATCATGAAGGTCGTGGTGAAGTGTGTAAATTTTGTAAGGCGCCATGCTGCCAATCACCACCAGTTCAAATGCGTTTTGCACTATTAGGAAGCAACCTAAAGTGATATTCCATATCACTGTATAGCGCGGTGGCTTAGCAGAGGCAAGGTTCTCGATGTATTTTTCGCTGTTCAGGAAGAAATTGCACTGTTGGCGGAAATGAAAGGAGAGAGGCAACTATCACTCAGTGACGAGACATGGGTAGCAGACCTGGCCTTCCTAACTGACATTGCAAGACATTTAAACATCTTAAATACGTCAGTTCCAGGAAAGGATCTATTAATTGTTGATGTTGTACGATAAAAATAATATATATATTGACAAACTTCATCTATTGGAAAGGCAACTTGGTAGCAGAAACTTAACTTTTTCGTGTTTTTTATCCCTTTGATTGCCTGAAGAAACAAGTTTTAGTGATAATCAGCAAATTATCATGCTTTATCAAAGTTTTGAGGCGAGCTTGCAGAGTATGTGATGCCAACAAAACGAGTCAAAACATTAGTTGCACCAGATACTGTTCCTTCAGAACTGGACCTAGAACTAACAGATTTGTTAAACAGCCCACTGCTCAAGGCCAGGTATTACAACACCACGAATTTGTCAAGATGGTGTTGCGATCTTCACGCAGAAGACTTTTTACACAGGAACACAGCTGACATCATATCTATGTTTGGCTCAGCATATGGTTGTGAACATTTGTTTTACGTAATGAAGAGAGTGAACTCGGCAGAAAGGTACCAGCTACATGACCCAACACTTAAGAGTATTCTCCATCCTGTGGCAGCTCGAGGACAGACACCCAATATTTCATTACTCGAGAATAAACGGAAATGTATTTCTCAGACTACATAAAATGTTCGTATGAGTGGCTTATGTTAATGTTTTTTGTTAATTGTGAACAGGCACCGTGTTCTGTGCACAGTGCTGCATGTAAGCTGCTTGCCCAGCACTGTCCACCTGTGACATTGCGCACAAGCTGTTCACTCACACCTGCCCGTCTTTGCGCACCTGGTTGTCCACAGCTGAGCTCTCGAGCTAGAATAGCCTGTATGTGAGTGCTGTTATGTGGTGTCAGGTACATAATACGAAAAGAACTGCCTGATTGTAGAGAAAAGACGTCTCATCCGCAACAGCAAACCAACAAACCAAAAACCTGACTCTGAATGCTTCTGTACAACGAAAAATGCTTTATAAAACTGAATTTCAGAAACCTGCAGAGAAAGAAAGACCAATATCCCAAGCAGCTGACATCGTATCAGTCATAAATTCAGGTGCCAGTGACAGAAAAAAAAGTGATAATCGGCACTAGTGATGATCAATGAATGTTATATGGATAGAAAAGGGCGTGGTTCCATTTAGGAAAAGTGAAAAATGCCACTACTGAAAATGTAATCAAAATCCTCAAGAAAATCTTTCCAAATTCAGAAACTAGAAAATAAGGGTGTAAAAAACAGCTTCAAGATTGTGTCAACTTTCTTCTAAAGGACAAGCTATTAGATACTGTGCCATATGGCCCAAGAATATAGTAATAAGGTGTTTTATGTTCTGGAGATAGAGCAATGGCCCAATAAAATAGAGTTTGAAAATATAAAATAGGACCACAAATTATCATACAGAAAGAACAATAGTGGTTACAGTGGTGTGCCTATTGTTATAGGAATTGTTAATATCCAGTTTTTAAGAACCAAGGTGGACCTTTTGCCATTTATTTCTAGAAGAAGTGAGACTGATGTTTATGTATCAGTGAGTCAGGTTGGCTGAAGCAGACGGTGACTATTACAGATCTATTGAGTATTTGGGTATGGTAAATGCATGATATCGAGCTACTACAATTCCTGGTCGTGTATCTGTGTATGCAAACAAAAATCTCACTGCAAGGGAACCACTGTTATCAGTGTGTGCAATTCACCAGATGGTAACTTTGAGAACTTTATTGTACAGATGGAAAACTGGTTCCTTACCTTACATGCCTTAAATCTAAAATTGCATTGTGTTATTGCATTGTGATAGTAGTAATAAAGAGAGAGTCTTCATGAGCTTAATAAACAGCTATTGACTGTCTGTAGCAAACAAATTCCCAATAAGGGGTAATGCCTGTCTAGACACAATTATCACCAACCTCAGTATATGGGATTGTAATATCAGTATAATTGAACCACTGATTGCAGACCACAGTGCATTAGTAATGGAACTCAGCGTGAAGAGTAAGAGTAATTGCAATGAAGCAAATGGCTTGCAAGCTGTACCTTCAGTAGAAGGGTTATTAAAAAAAGAGAGATTAACTGACCTTAAAGCAGCTCTAGCTGGTGTGAATTAGCTGCATAAAATTGCAAAATGTGGGCCAGTGCCTCATTTGAATGTCTGTTTCAAACCCTGAACAGAAAATTTGATGACATATTCCCAAAAGTCCTGAAGAAATATCCTGCATGCAAATCACAAGGAAGGGAAAACCTATTAAGGGGAATATGTTGTATACAACAGAACTAGATAAATTAAAATTCGTTGTATTAATGTTTAGGGACTGTATGATGGCAGCTTTTGATCTTCCAACTAAAACCCTGCTTCATTGTAACGACTTAAGAGCCAAGAGGATCTATAGAAAGGGAGTGGAAGATGCAAAGAAGAAATACAGTGACCAGTTAATTAAAGAGTCTCATAATCCATGTAAAACGGCTTGGAATCTGGTAAGTGAGCACAGGAGGAAGCCCATCTCTGCCTTAAATTCATGTAGTCCTGATGCCTTCAGCCAATATTTCGGAAGTATAGTGGGAAATACTGTAAATTAAATTCCAGGCTCAGACTTAGATCCCACAGCTAGCATAGTAAATGTAAGCTGCCTCACTTTTAAATACTGGAAGGAAGTTTACCCTAAGGATATTATAAAAATAGTGAATACATATTAACATTCAGAGAGTGCAAATATCTATGGCATATGTTGCCCAGCCTTGAAGAAGAGTATTTCAGGGCTTGCTCAACCAGTAGCCATCGTAATCAACAAATGTGTATCCTTTTGTGTCTTCCCAGAATCCCTAAACTCACACAGACAGTACCAGTCTACAAAACAGGTGATCCATTAGAATTGTCCAGTTTCAGACCAGTTTCTATAATCCCCATCCTAACTAAAATTATGGAGTTTGTAATGAAATACCAGTTACAAAATTACTTCAAAGACAATAAAATCTTTCAGGACACACAGCATGATTTTCACAAGGGAAAGTCAATTATTACAGCAGCAATGGACTTAATTAGGGAGATAAGGGTAGGTTTTGAAGACAGGAAGAGTGTGGCACAGCCACTCTGTGACCTCAGCAAGGCATTTGACAGCATCTTGCATAAAATATTGCTTTGTTAATTAAAGTGTTATGGTATTTGAGATATTATGATGGCTACTCTTCAAACCTGTCTTGAAAACCGAAAGCAGGTAGTATCAGTTCATGGTACAATCTGCCAAGGACAGAAACTGGAGTATGACTTATTCCAGGGTCTGTCATAGGACCTCTCCTGTTCCTTATTTACATCAACGATCTGGGTTGTAGAGACCACATGAAACAGTTTGCTAATGACACCACTCTTTTGCGAAAGGAAAAGCTGCTGCACAAGCTCTGCAAGCAGCAGATGTGCTCTTTGAAAACGTCAAAGAATGGTTTATCGACAATCAAATGGAAATGAATGAAGAAAGAACGCAACATCTGAGATGCAACCTTAGCAACGTTGGATACCACGATAAACTGCTAGGATTCATGACTGACAGCAATCTATCAATGAATGAACACACAGTATATGTGTGCTCCAAAGTCTCCCACGTTGAACACCTTCTGAGAAAATTAAAAAGGGTATTAACTGACCCATACCTTAAAATATTGTATTATGTACTATTTCTCAGCCACATAAATTATAGCCCATTGTTATGGGAAGACTTTGCAGGTTGCATTGGTTTATTAATTCTATAGAAGAAAGCAGTCAGAGTCATTGCATCAAGTGAAAGACTAGAGCAGTGCAAGCCTATATTCAACTGGTTAGAAATAATGACAATCTTCAGAAAGTATATCCTTTTATATTTTTATTTACTTATTCATTCATTCATCCACAGACAAATTTCTGTGTATTGATGTCGTCGTTACACACACACACACACACACACACACACACACACACACACACACACACACACACACCCACACCCACACACCCACACACACCCACACACCCACACACACACACACACACACACACACACACACACACACATATACTGTGTATATATATATATATATACTAGAGATACATAAATTAATGGAAAAACACAGTGTGCATAAGAAAATCATTATATATATATATATATATATATATATATATATATATATATATATATACAATTTATCACTGCATTATGTAAGGCAGAAAATCCGGCTTCAAACAAGAGTAATGAATCATAAGACTCATCCTATAATACACCTTGGGTTTGTACTGTGTGGAATAAATTACAAACTACTATGTATCGTGTTGCTTACAAGTATACTCCATTCTCTTTATCTAATTTGTTATTGGTCAACCTGCCTATTTATTTCTAATAATTTTGTCTTGCATGAACTATTTAATGAGTAAAATCTATTGTTTCACAAATATTCTTCAAGATATGCTTTAAATTTATAAATTTCCTTTATGTTTTTGTTCTATGTTGGCAGTTCATTACATATTTTACTCCTTTGGAAACCATAGTGGTTCGGGCCTTTGCTCTATTCATTCTATCCAGATTCAAGTAATCACTGTATCTGGTTTGATGATCACATTTGGAACCTGTTTGCTTTATATTGCTCAATGTTTTTTTTTTGTATGAAAACTGCAGTTTGGAATATGTTTTCCCTTGGAACTGTCAGAATATTCCTTTTTTAAATAGCTCAATACAATGGGCCCTTTTGTGACTTTTGGTCATTATTCTGATAGCTCGTTTTTGCAGTTCGAAAACATTTTCAACATTCTCACATTTGCAACCCAGAATACTATGCCATAACTTAAAACTTCAGAAAGCATTCTGTAATTAGAGCAATGCAGCGATCGGTATAAAATGCTAAAAATCAAATGAAAATACACTCCTGGAAATTGAAATAAGAACACCGTGAATTCATTGTCCCAGGAAGGGGAAACTTTATTGACACATTCCTGGGGTCAGATACATCACATGATCACACTGACAGAACCACAGGCACATAGACACAGGCAACAGAGCATGCACAATGTCGGCACTAGTACAGTGTATATCCACCTTTCGCAGCAATGCCGGCTGCTATTCTCCCATGGAGACGATCGTAGAGATGCTGGATGTAGTCCTGTGGAACGGCTTGCCATGCCATTTCCACCTGGCGCCTCAGTTGGACCAGCGTTCGTGCTGGACGTGCAGACCGCGTGAGACGACGCTTCATCCAGTCCCAAACATGCTCAATGGGGGACAGATCCGGAGATCTTGCTGGCCAGGGTAGTTGACTTACACCTTCTAGAGCACGTTGGGTGGCACGGGATACATGCGGACGTGCATTGTCCTGTTGGAACAGCAAGTTCCCTTGCCGGTCTAGGAATGGTAGAACGATGGGTTTGATGACGGTTTGGATGTACCGTGCACTATTCAGTGTCCCCTCGACGATCACCAGTGGTGTACGGCCAGTGTAGGAGATCGCTCCCCACACCATGATGCCGGGTGTTGGCCCTGTGTGCCTCGGTCATATGCAGTCCTGATTGTGGCGCTCACCTGCACGGCGCCAAACACGCATACGACCATCATTGGCACCAAGGCAGAAGCGACTCTCATCGCTGAAGACGACACGTCTCCATTCGTCTCTCCATTCACGCCTGTCGCGACACCACTGGAGGCGTGCTGCACGAAGTTGGGGCGTGAGCAGAAGACGGCCTAACGGTGTGCGGGACCGTAGCCCAGCTTCATGGAGACGGTTGCGAATGGTCCTCGCCGATACCCCAGGAGCAACAATGTCCCTCATTTGCTGGGAAGTGGCGGTGCGGTCCCCTACGGCACTGCGTAGGATCCTACGGTCTTGGCGTTCATCCGTGCGTCGCTGCGGTCCGGTCCCAGGTCGACGGGCACGTGCACCTTCCGCCGACCACTGGCGACAACATCGATGTACTGTGGAGACCTCACGCCCCACGTGTTGAGCAATTCGACGGTACGTCCACCCGGCCTCCCGCATGCCCACTATACGCCCTCGCTCAAAGTCCGTCAACTGCACATACGGTTCACGTCCACGCTGTCGCGGCATGCTACCAGTGTTAAAGACTGCGATGGAGCTCCGTATGCCACGGCAAACTGGCTGACACTGACGGCGGCGGTGCACAAATGCTGCGCAGCTAGCGCCATTCGACGGCCAACACCGCGGTTCCTGGTGTGTCCGCTGTGCCGTGCGTGTGATCATTGCTTGTACAGCCCTCTCGCAGTGTCCAGAGCAAGTATGGTGGGTCTGACACACCGGTGTCAATGTGTTCTTTTTTCCATTTCCAGGAGTGTAGTACCGATCCCATTTTCAGATTTTTATTCATTAGCAACCGGCTTCAGCCCTTTCATCAGACCACCTACAGGCTTTTCCTCGCCATTGTGGCTGCTGATGGCGGCTGACAGAGAGAGATCTGTAGAAGTAAGGACGTCACTTCTCATGTGATTGAGAATGTTTTTATTTGATTTATATGCCATAACTGCTGTTAGAATGTATGTGTGCATAGTATATTGATTTTAGGCATGAGCTATTACACGCTGTGCTTAATATTCATAAGGAATAGCATGCTGTTTTCGTTTTTCATGTACCCTGATATGTCATTCCCATTTTAATCGTTGTCAACAAATGTATGTAAAAATTTTGTGCTAGCCACATCGTCTATGGTTTCATTAAGTACTTTATATTTAGTTATATTAGGTTTTCTGTTTATTTAGAAGTTCATGTTATTAGGCTTTTCTACATTTACAGTTACTTTATTGTTATTTGACCAATAGTAGACTGCCATAAGTGCCTTTTCAACTCTTACTACTAACATTTCTGGTGTCCTGTGCATAATTATTATATTGCTGTCGTCAGCAAATAACACAATTTCTGTGACCCACAGTGGAAAGTCATTAATGTAAATGAGAAACAGGATTGGGCTTAACACACTCCCTTGAGGGATTCCAATGTTCAAATATTCTCGGTCTGTAACATGTTTCGTCATATAATTATAGCCACCTGAAATTTGGAACATCTGTACTCTCTGTGCTCTGTCTGTTAGGTAAGACCTAAACCACATATTTACCACCCCCTTATTCCTGATCTACAAGTTTACCTAAAAGTGCTCCTAAAATCAGCTGTCAGCTGCGTTACTGAGGTGTCGGAAAATTCCTGTTACTTGTTCTCCTTTACATATAGCTTGTGAAACTACTTTGTAAATTTTGCTGTAACAGCTTCTGTTCCCTTTCCAGACATGAAGGCAAATTGTTCTCTGTGCAGAAGCTGGTATCTATTTAAATAATCCATAAGCCCGTTTTTCATAATAGTTTCTATTATTTTTGAAAAGCAAGACAGTAATGACACTGGTCTATAATTCTCTATATTTTCTTTATCACCTTGTTATGTGTGGCAGAATTTTAGCCTGCTTTAGGTAATCAGAGAAGCAACCTGATGAGAATGACTTATTTATAATGTTTGTAGGGGCACTTTTATGTTTCTTGTGCACTGTTTTAGTAGCCACATTGGAACTTTATCTAGACCTATGTCCATTTTACTCTTAAATGTGTGGAAAATGGTTCTGATTTCCTCCCCTGTGATGGGTAGTAGCAACATTGTGAAAGGTACATAGTTAACTGCAGCTGTATCTTGTATTATTGGATGCTTTTTTTTGGAGTTTGGTAACTGCATTACTAAAGTTGCTGTTTACAAACTTTGCCAGGTCCTTAGAATTATTCATTAAACGACTTTCCTTTCTAATTTTCATAATCATCTGCTTTGGCCTTGCATTACCAGTTTCTTGTTTCAGTATGTTCCAAATGGCTTTGCTTTTACTGTCCCAGTGCTGCATGGTCACATCATTTTGGATTCTTTTTACTTCCTACAGCAGTTTTCTCTACGTTCTTTTGTATCTGAGAAAGAACTGTAAGAAGGCTGGATCACTCTTCTTTTCTTCAATGGAACTGAGATATTTGAGAGTTTCAGAAGATTTTCTGATCGATTTTATTACCCAGTTTTTGCTGCTAAATTCTCTAACAGAATTTACTATCTTACAAAATGCCTCCTCAAATTTTAATTTGAATATGTTTGTGAATTTGTTAAATTTTTTATTTGCATGTGTTCCTGAATATACTTCTGATCATGTCTGGCTATTCATCTGCATTGCAAATTCACACCCATTTGATTTCGGAAACACCCTTCTGTAGGTAACCACTTTTGCTTTTTTTTGCAGGTGTTTTCAGTTCTGCAATTTGCCTAAGATGGTATGATATCCCAAAGTTTTTGACAGCTATATTACAATATTTGTGGTTATATCTGTTAGAATATGGTCAATAACTGAGGGTGAATGATTTGTTATTGTTGTGACGTTTGTTCCCCATTGTGAGATGCAGTAGCTGTGCATGAGATTCAAGAATCTGTTGCTGACTTCATTCACTTTCTCATCACATTGATATTTAAATCTCTACAAATAACAATCTGTCCTTTAGGATTACATAATTTGTCCAAGACTTGTATTAATTTAGTGAAAAATTTCGACATCACCATCAGGAGACGTATAGAAGCACAGTAGAAAGAGTTTTTAAGTTTTTATGCTCTTTTAACTCTATCACTGCAAGATCAAAATGTTTTTCTTCACTTAAAGGAATCATATCACTTCTAACTGTGAATTAGAGTCCTCTTTTTACTTAAATACATGAGCCTCTGCCCCTCTTCAATGTTATGCTATAGTAAGAAGCTAATTCAAAAGAAGGTAAAACTATGTATTCAATTTCAGATCCTTTACGCCAGTGTTCAGTAATACAGACAACCAAGCTGTCTATGACTTCCAGTTCACTTTATAATTATTGCATTTTGTTTCTTATTGACTGCCCGTTGTAGTGAAATACTGTTAAATAATTAAATTTACTCATCTTGGGAGCTTCTCCTTCCTTCCTACTCTTAAAAAGTCTTTGAGATGAGAGGGAGTCATTGTCCTCCTTTTACTTGAACTGTTACATGTTGGTTCTACAGCTGCTGCTACTGCTACTGTTGATCCCTACCCTGCTTGTAGTAATGATGCTCCTCCCATTGTAATTGTTCTTCTCCTTTTGTCTGCTTCACTGTATCCTAGATTTTCTGTTACTAGATGTTTTATATTCCTTGTTGTTACTGTTGTTGTTGAAACTGTAGATGCTGACACTAATTCCTCCTCTGCCAATGTTATTACAGCCGCTTCAGTTGCAACTGTTGTTTCTGTGTCATCTGCGTGTACGAGGGAAGCCTGTTGCTGGCTCCATTCTTGAGTGGAGCCGCTTCTGTCTGAGTATTGCTTTGTCTCCAATGGAACTGGTCCACATATCTCACTATTTATGTAAATAGTTTTCAGTACCTCGCTAAGTTTTTTACCTAAATAGTATTTTCCTTTCATGTTTTGTGAATCCATGCCTTCAAAATCAATTGTATCAAGAAAGAAAACGTTATCCATCGATCTGCAGATTTTATGAAGGTCCTGTTGGTTTTCTGGATTTCCTCGTATACACAAGATCATTCCGTTAGATCATGCCTAGGAGTTATGCGTATTACAATATATTTTTGATCTTTTATTCTCCCTCATTAGTGTAAAAGAGAACCAATAGTTTTCAGCATGAGGCAAGACTACATAATCATGAACCCACAATAAGAGGAACATTGATCTACCAAACTGTCGACTGTCTGGAACACAAAATAGTTTCCCAATGGTCGCTTTAGAAACGCTCATCTTTGTCCCGAGAAAAGCAATCCCTACTACCGTGACCATTCAAAAGGAATATTGCACAGGACCTGAAATGAAATTTTGTAAAGAACTGGTATGTATGTACATAAACTTGGCGCAGTCTGTCCAGTCAAGACTGGTAAGTGCCTCAGATCTAGCAATAAAGTAATACAGTACTATTTGGTCATTGACGGCGCCTTCAATTCTTTTCCAGCCCTTTGATGTCCATTGGAATCGACTTTTAACAGTTATCTGTCTGCCATTTTGTTTTAATCCTATCTGGCTCTGCATATAGAAGGCCACGCGTTGTTCTCCGAATTTCTCTGCATGACGTGGTTGTGACGTCAGAGTGTCGTAAAGTTCGTGTGACTGTGTGGTGTTGCAGCAAGTGGTGTGGAAAACTTGGGTTTAAATTGCAGATATGGGGGTTTCACTGCAATTTAGGGACGTCGGATTAAAGAAGCTGCAGACAGAGGAACTTGTCGAGTGGATAAGTAAAGTCCGCTCTAAGAAATCTACAATGAAGAGAAAGCGTAGGAGGGATCTAAGAGTGGAGGCGATTTTGTCAAGCGCATTGCTTAGGGCGGAAAACGAACTTAAAAGCAAGCAGCAAGAACGCTACAGACGTTGGCAGCGAGTGAAAGTGGAGCTTTGCAAGAATTTGGAAACTTCTAGACAAAAGGTCACCAATTCAGATTGGGATTATCAGGCATGCGATGATATCAACAGCTTTAATAGTTTTATGTCTATGTTGAAAGAAGTGAAGATATCGCCACAGAGATGATCATAGGTAAGGTTTGCAATATTTGAATGTTTTAATAGGGGAGACATTTCATGGTCACGGGTTCATGAAGCCATTTCCGTGTTGCAGGAGATTTCATCATGGCGTCTCGTGTGACAGACGGTCCTGTGGTCTGTCGTGGCGGTAGATCGCAACTTTAAGCAAATGGCGTTGCGGTTTGTAATGACGGGACTACTGTAATTTCATTGGTTGAAATACTATTGTAATTCATATTGAATTGTACATGCATTCTACGAATGTCTGTAACATCGGTTGCATATTGAGTTTTTGTTAACTCTTAAATGAATGTTCCTTCAAAATAAAATTTGTAAAAATTTTAATTTTTGTGTATGTAAATTATTCTTATTTATTAAAAAATGGTTCTTTTGTCAGATTACACAGGCCAACATGGTAAATGAAATGCGGGCAGTTCAGCTACTTATTGGCGGAAATGGTCGTGGAGTGTTTTTGCCGACGAAGTTTCAGCATAAATGGTTGGTTAATACGTTTAAACTTTAGAGTGAGTTTTATATTATTAACCAAATGTTAATGAATTAGTATTTTGATGACGAGTGATACGTTGTCGGGGGGAAGTGGCAGCTAGTGGTACTCGCATTCGAATTTTTTATGCTCTTTCGTTGAGCAGAATTTGATATGCACAGTTCAGATGAGTTAAAGCTGCGTTTTGGGTGGTCTTCTGTGTAAAGTACTCTTCTACATAAATTGTATTAGTAGTGTACGTATCCATTTTCGTTTTGAAGAAATTTTCGTAATATATCATTAAATGTACTTTTTCATGGTGTTAACATAGAACCAGAAATTTTAGTTCAGTTACGTGTAACTGATTTATTTTTAGTGTACAATAACCTGTTAGTTTCCAGGGTTGCTGTAATGTTCTGTTGTCAGAACTCATGAACAGTGGAGCCATTAAAAAATCCCTTTGTCTGCCAGATATGGCTCTTAGATGAAAACACCATTTGAATTTAATTCCAGTGTTCAGCGATTAGGATTAATTTTTATAGATTTCTGTTATGGGTGGTTGATAATTTACTGACAACATTCTGGTTTCTATAAATTTTGTGGAAGTATTTTCTGTGTATTAACTAATAATTGAATTCACGGCACTCTCATCGCCTTAAAGTGCAATGAGATGTAGAATTTCAAGAAGATTGTCCCATGGAATGAGGTTATGTGTGTTTGACTGTGTGCAAATTGAAATTGTTTAGGTTGAATTCCTGATATCTACTAGGATTCTATATTTTATCCAGCAAACAGCCACTTTGTTTTTATGTATATCAATATGTGTTTTGTTACGCCAACTGAAGAAAAGCAAAAGCCCAAAACATGTATTGTTATAATAATTAAGAATACATTTCTCAAGGTAATACAGTCCACAGCCATGGAGCTAAACCATTAGTAAAATGGTGCAACGTAATATTCTGTGTTTATTTCTGAGGGCTGTTCTTGTAAATGATTTGGTGTTTGTTGTATAGTCTAGTCTTCAGCATTGCTGTCCATTGTAAACGTTAATAAATTGTGTGGCTTGATCACAATGCGACTGCAGTTCTGTGGGTGATCCTAATTGCAGTTTTAAGTGGTAGAAAGTTTCAGAATTGGCAGGGTTGTGTAGTTTGTCCATATGTAAAGTTTAATTTACAGGTTAATTGATAAATGAAAGTATAAACTTTCTAACTTTTCGGCCCGGCTATCATTGAAAATTTCTCTGACCATTCTACTCTACAGTGACATACTCTTTGCTCATTTGCAGATGTGTGACTAACCTGCATTTTAGTTTGCTCCACAAGTGGCATCAAACTATGTGGCTTACTCCACCATTTCAAGGTTTTGAGTTCCTTATCTGAAACTGTTTAGATGTGATGGTGTGTCATTAGGTGTGGAAAAATGTTGCTTGTAGGGAGCAGGAAGGTGTGCCTGGTTATTGAAAACCAATTAAAAGTGGTTTTCCACATGCTTAAGTTACTGTTGGAACGGTAGCAGCTAAAAAGGCTGTCACTTGCATGATGATGAAAACTGTTCTGCACTCCATAGAAATGAGTTAAAAGAATAACATTTTTGTACACACACACACACACACACACACACACACACAGTAATATATTTTGCTACCCTAAGGACAGGAACGTTGTATAGCCTGCTATTCAATTCTGACAAATAGTGCTATTGCAATTTGGTTGTGAAATATTGTTAAAGAAATTTAAGTACTTTGCCAATCTGTTGCAGCTGTTAATTTTTGGTGGGTTTTCACGGTACACATGTCATTACTGATTGCTTGAAGACAAGCAACTGGACATTATCTTCTAAAGTTATTAACTAGTTGGTTGTTGGTAATGTAATTTTATTTCATGTTGTGTTGTGAAAATGTTGACAAGATATTTCGAAAATGACAGATGTACTGTGGAATTTTGTTGCATCTTTTCTTTGTAACTTGATGCGTAAACTTTAAACTTGATAACAAAGTTACATAATACCTTTTTCAATTGGCAAATAGTTGTTTATCCTGTGGATTCATGTAAAATGGAATGTTTGAATGTGTAGTCTAATTCCTGTTTATGGTTGACAGTTAATCAGAGTTAAATGGCATCTTGACATCTTCTGTATGATGAAGACGTGCTCTATGGCCATTGTTCCTTAATGGGTATATATGACTTCTGGCAGTACTGGCTCACTGAAAGCAACGTTATTGGTGCCTTGTGGATGAAGTAAGGTGGAGTGTGAAACTGCACCAGCATCATGTACATCTACAAGCACAAATGTAAGATGATTTTTGAGTATTGTGCAAGTGTGTTGCTTGCAGAATCATTTAAAAATATAGGTTACTTAAGTTTTTATTTAAACATGCAGGAACAACCAATGTATGTTAACAAATGAGCTACTGATCATATTTGCCGCAATGGCTGCCATAATGTATTTAAATGTCAATATGGGATTTAAATTACTTCTGTCCCAACTCAAGTGCTGTTGGCAGTATTGGGTGAATCCGTGTGAGAGTAGTTGTAGCAACAATGATACTTAATTTATACTGGTGGGAATTTGTGCTTTATTTCCTCAGTTTAAAACTTTAAAAAGGTAGTCTTTAAGAAGAGTTAATTTATCAGGACAGCTATATTGGTGTAAGAGAATAATATTGCATATTGCAAGAAATGTCAAATCATTAACTATAGGAATTTTTCCCAGGCAAAGTATGTTTGAAGTACATCAAACAAGAATGAAGTACGTTAGTAGTGTCTTACGTGAAAAGTTGCATAACTTGTGTAACTGATGTCATTAGTGTGCCATATGCTTGATACATGTAACGGTGTAAAACCCCTTACACATCAGAATTAAAGCATAAAAATTGAGAATAACAGGAATTTGATAGTTTATAAAATTAGGGAAGTGGAAAAGACATTCCATATTTGTCTTACAGCTAAAATCTTTGCTAGTTTTAGTAAACATTGATTTGAAAGTATTAATTTCATAACTCATTACTGTTCAAAAGATATCAGAGGGTGTAAACTTTTTTTAGAGGTAACTCATAAGTTACTTTGTTTGATGTGCAATCATAGATACTCATGTCCATTACAGATTTAATATACAGTAGTTTCTTCTGCCCACCTGCTTTCCAGCATTTTTTTCCACATAGTTTGAGGGATTGTCCAAACATCTGAATAAATTATTTATTCCCATTTTCCTACATGGTGGTGTGGCTTTTAGTGATATTAAACATTATTGACAAAGGTTGTGTATAACATGATTATCAAAAGTTTCCATGCTAAAGCTGTGAGTGAAAACATTTGAGTTGTTATTTAATAGCCAGATACAATTCATCAGTCTGATAATTTATAGTTGACATAAAGGCAGTGGGCAATTGTTCAACTGCAGGTGAACTTTGTATTCCAGTCAGACAAAATTTAGTATTTGCTTTCTGTAAGCATATGTAACATACTTTTATGGCTTTGTGTGAGATTGATCAGAGTAATTCGTTTAAAAATTACTTGAGCAAATGATAATTAGTGTAATTGCTGTAACTTTGGTTTGTTTAGGGTATACATGCAGTATGTAACTGCTTAAATTCAGCAGTAGTTGAGATATAATTACCTCAATTCAGACTTACAGAAAACTGATTTTGTTGTTGGCAAATGGTCACTTGAAATAAATATTCAACATGGTTTTGGAAAGATGTAAAAAAGTTCTTGATTGTGTAATTATTGTGTTAATGGTTAGGCAATAGTTGTAACATTTGTGTTAATGCATTCCAGATTCTCCAGTTTGTGGATCGTTTATTGATGGCTATAGGATTTTTGTCACATTTTTTCCAGTGAATCGTGTAAGTATTATAGTTAACTTCAATGACTTATGATTAGTTTTCAGTTGGTTTTTGAGAAAGTTTTGCTTATTTCTTTTGTGGGCCACTGAAGAAAACCCAGGTATGAGTTGGTAGTTAAAATACTTCCTGGTACTGCTTATGTGAATTGCTGCAGATTAAGCCTTATATGGCAGTGAAAAGTGAAACTGACTGAAAGAGAATAGAAATTTTTGAAATATGTTTCACATGCTGATATAGTATTTAAGAGACATTGAACAGTTGTTGAGCAGAGCTTTGTGCCACAAAGATGCAATTATTTGGTAATGGAGAGAAGTGAGGTGAGGGTAGGGAATTGTAAGACACAAAAATAATAAGGTTCAGATAAGGGTTGCAGTAGTTAAACATGAAGACATTTTCACAAGAGGTTAGTGGGAAGAGTTGCAGCAAACAAATCTTCAGGCTGGTGATCACAACTACTTTGGTAGAAATATTTTTAAAAAGATTACATGCATACTGCTTAAAGTTAGCTGAATAGTTAACACTTGTTTCTTTTTTTCCCCTACATGTAGCAGCTGAAAAGGAAAGGAGGTCTTGAAATAGTTTTGCATAAATGCTGAACTTACAACTTGCTTTAATCAAAAATGTTAATAAAAAGATGTGTTTATAAAAATTGGTATATTTAACTGATATTTAAAAACAGCTGATCAGATCTGTAAGTTTGCTGAGAAATATTAATATTGGTGAATTGAACTGATAAGATTCAAATTGGGATTGTTGAGAGTTGATAAAAATCCCAGTTGGTGTACCTGTTCATTTTCTACTCAAGAGGGTGTGAAATGTCCAGAAAATTTAATGTATCATTTTCTGGTTTCTATGAATACATTGAGATGAAATTGCCTTAGATGTTTTGATTATGGAATTTGCTAAAAGTCACTGGAAGGTATTTCCAGCCATGTTTTAAAGTACAGTCCACACTTGATTTTCAAAAAGTCTGGCAAATCATGCATACAGTGTTGTCTGATATAGCCTCATTTAAAGGAAGTTTCATTTGCAAAGCCTCTGCATAAGGTGAAATTCCTCTTTTCCATGATAAATTTTTGCGGACTGATTCTTCGCATTCACTGATCCCAACTTGCAGTCATCATATTGTTAGCTACATCTGTTCATTGCTAGGACCATATGTTAGTGGAGTGCAGGAGCCATCAACTTATTAAATAACCATTGGCTGGTGCAGACAATTTTAAAGAGATATTTGGACCACAAAATTGAAAATCACCTTCGTTCATTTATGGGCTTAGCTGGCAATACAGGATGTACCATACTTGGGCATTCACAGAGAAAAAGGAGCTGGAAGTACTTTCAGTAGTCATTAGGTAGTGCCACCGAGGGCACTGCTTTCCTCAGTCTGCATGTATAAATGGCAGGAAGAAAGTTTCCAAATAGTATGTAAAGTGTGCACCTTTTCCTTATTATGAATCATTTATCTGATCTCCTGTGCCGAATTTAGAAAAATGTGGACAGCCTGCAGTCCATGGAGACAAAATTGCTCAAGTAAAAAAGTAATTTTAATGCTAAGTGTCACAGCTGTAAACCCCAAACAAATCAGCCAGCCAAGAGCTATCTGAACTCCAGACACAAAGTACATTTTGCTGAGAAATCAGTATACCCATCGTTTGTTGGACCTGCCGCACTTGTCGAGGAAAAGTTCACAAAGAGTTTTGCACGATTTGAAGCTTATGCCATACCATCCATAGTGTATTCACACGTTGAATGAGGAAGACTTCGACAGATGACTCAAGTTTGCAGAGGTGAAGCTGGAAGGTTCTGACCTCATACGGAATATTGTGTGGTGATGGTCAAATTCAACCCAAGTATTATGAACGCACAACTTTTTATTTGGGGTCCATAACATCCCCAGTGTCACCATTAAGATTAAGTCTCCAGGAGTGATGATTTGGGGTGTCGTGATGCACAGAGGACTGATTGGCACTTTCTTCCTGGAAGGTTGCAAGATGGGGACTCTGACCATGTTAGGTCAGAACTTCAAAATAGATTAACTTTGAACTGTAGTGTCAGTGAGACGATGCTTTGCTACACTTTGCAAATAACTGTTCGGGCGTTGTTACATGAAGTGCTTCCTGAGCATTGGACTGGCTGTTGAGGACTTGTGAAGTGGCCAGCCTGATCTCTAGACTTCTCCTCTCCACCCCAACTGCTGCCCCCCCCCCCCCCCCCCCATTTCCTAGAACTTGAGGATAAGGTGTTTTCTAATCCCGTTACCCAAGAGCAATGTCTGTGTGAGGTGATTATCCAGGAGTTCAACGACGTTCCAGGGGTCATGTGCAGAGAGGAGTGAAAATGTTAATTTATAGACCTGTGTTGACACAGAGGGTGGCTAGTTGACTGTCCTAACGATTACTAACATGTATGTTATCCACGTTTTTGTAATCCTGGCTAGCATGTAGCAATAAAAATATTAAAAATTTAGTCTCTCCAGCCCTGATTATTAATTTTCAACATATTTGTAAAGTTAGTGACCAGTGTTGTCATTTTTACAGTAAGTAATATTTAACATTACCAAACAAGTGTTTTGCTTAATTGCTAGCCTCCCACTAAGGGGTAACTGACAGTTTATTCGGGATTTTCACTAACTGAAAGAATGTTCATATGTACAAAAACTTCTAATACTACAATGTTACTGCAGTTGTTAGATGTCTACTTATCCAGGTTTAACTAGTTTTTGCATAGGTTTTGTAATCACCACTTTCTGCCTACGTATGAGTCATATAGCTAGACTTAAATGTTGTATTGTTCATATTTCATGTAGCACATACAGGTGTTGCAGTTATTTTTACAAAAGTCTTTCTTCTCACAGTAAAGTTGCAAATTTTAAGCAAGTTTTTAAAATTAGACCATATTTAAAAAATTGTCCAATTTTTGGAATATGGCCATTCTTTATGAACTTTGTAAGGCACTTGATTTACCTTCCATTTAACTATTGATAAATTTGGGTTAGATGCTGCTACAGTGCTTAAAATTGGGAGGAATGAGTTGGGACTCAGTGTCTAAAAAACAGCTTCTGTTAAGTGCAATATTGCCTTGGAGTGGGCCATGTTGGGTTTTTCTTTGTTCAACTGATCTTATGTGTAGATCATTCTGTTGGCAGGTCATTAAATTTGAAACTCCATTCCTTCTGGATCTGCATTTTATTTCTCAAGTGGCTTCATCTGATTTCTGATAATCCAATTCTTAAGCAGTATCACTCGTGGAAATAAACTTCATACAAATGTGCTTAACATTTACAATGTTGCTACAAAACTAAATTATGATCTATGTGTTTTGTCATCTTGAGATCTTAGTGCTGAAATGAGTGGAAGGTAGATTTGCTCATGCAGCTGATATCAGTCCAAATGTGCAGTGTAACTCATGGTACTGGATGGGCAGGTTATTTTAGTATCTCATAAACTAGTAACAATATGTATGTTACATTAGACACTCTTTGATATCAAGCCAATAGTGTGTTGATTAAAACACCAAACTTATATTGGGAACACTTTTGCCCTTGTAAATTACAGTGGAAAGTATTTTGAACATCATAAGAGGGAAAATGTACTACTGAATAATACCTGTTTTGCTAATGATTTGATGTTTTCATCAGCCAAAATGTGGAATTACAGGTACCATACATGGGGTAATGCTGCGTCTCATAATGTTATGCTTCCGGACATGTTGTGGCAATAAATTGGCGTTACGGAAGCACCTGATTCCACATGCTTGCTTTGACCCATGACATCAATATGGCAGAAACAGCCAGTTCTAGCAAATACCATAGGTGACAATGATGCCACTACATACATAAGCCAACAAACGCAAGCAAAAATAAGTGGCAGTAGCGTTTCATTCCAAAAATAAAAGAAAACTAATGGAGCAGCTACAGAAAATTGGATGTTTACAGTTGGGCAAGCAAAATATAAAACAATGAAGAAACACTACACCATCCTAAAACAAATAATATCTAAAACAATCTAAATTACAACAAAACAGCAGGTATCTGACATTTCTCTTGACCTATATAGCTCAACCACAACTATCGATACCAAAAAGCCAGTACCAATAAGCCCGTAAAGTGGTATTGGACATTTCCTTTTACTTGTGTAGCTCAACTGCAGCTATTGATGTACGAAAACAAACACCTACAACTCCAAAAAGGGAAACCAAAACAAAGATACCACGTATTCACTATGGCATACCATAAATATACAACAGACAAATATCACAATTACTGTAGAATAAAACCAAAACAAAAATTACTTGCCAATAAAAGCCTCCAGCAATACCAACTGGGTTTGGTTCATTCTTGTCTTCACTGCCCTCATGTTCCTCTCCCATTTGTTTCTGCAACACTTCATCAGTTGTCATGGACTGACAACAGGGCAACACCTTCATCACAGTCAACATGTTTATTGAAGCTGCAGTAATCAAGGGTTTCTTCTTGCTCTGTTTTTTTTCCTCCTGTCATTATTCAGCTGCAGTTACTTCATTTCCTGCCAGGTTGTCTTCTGTAGGTACCAGGTATCCGATGGAAACAAGCTGCCTTGGAGCAGTTTGAGATTTTGCTTTTGTGCACAGAATCCAGGCACTTCTTACAAAATGCGTAGCATCCAAGATGTAATCTTTCTCATTGTAGAATGAAGATGAGCCAGACTCCTCTATACAAGAATCGGGGGAATTATTTTTCTATTTCTAACGCCTAGTCTTGCATCCCAGGCATGCATGAATTTTATTCATAGTTGTTGCTACCCATGCACTTGCGTTACACATATAAAACATGCATGAATGATGCTGTATGGCACATTTTGCAGTTTTCTGGAAATCAGTAAAAACTGTTAATTCCATAGAACTATTGCAAAATAATAATTTAATCGGATATGTATTGTTTGCGCATATAGACATTTGAAAATATTTAGTTTTGCTTTTTAAAATTAAGCTAAGCATTCTTTTTAAAAAAGTATTAAAATGGAAAAAATGCAATGTAGCTATGGATATGCAGCATTATTCTAGATCACTCTGTACTCTGCTGTAATAATAAGGTTGTCTAGAATCCAAAAGTTGTAAGGAAATTAAAACAAGATACAAAAGTAATATTTATTGTAAACTGATTACTTTGTTCGTGAAATAATACAGCAAGAGTTTACAAAGTTGATTCATAAATTTGGTACATTGAACTCAGTTGTTACGCTGCAAGTTTTTGTAAAAATGCCTGTATTTTGGCTTAATATACTTAAATGTCCAATAGAACAGTTTTGTTCTCGTGAAGTGTGTGCTTTGTTGTAGAGCTGAAGGCAACAGAAAATGTTTTACTTGATGTTCATATCCATATTTTAAAATACATTCTTTACTGTGGGTGAAGCAAATCATGACCACGACACACGCTTATGCCCTGAGGATCATCACTGTGCAGTTTCAATCCGAGTACATCAGTAATTTTCAAAGCAGGTGGCTTTCTGAAAACCAACTCAATGGCTCTTTTGTCCTTGAAATCTTCCATCATCTCATGAATGGTCAGTTTTGAGGAATCTACAAAGTCCTTACCAATGACATGCTTTCATTTTGAAGGAACCATAAGTTACACTTCTTTCTCAATCAGTGCAGAGTCACTATCACAAGATAGATAACTTCAACCTGAACATAAAAAAAATTGATATAGTTCTGTAAGTACTTGGAGCTGACCAGATGTAAGTTAATGTGCTACAACTCTTAAAAGTTACTGTTCTACCTGACAATGTTAAGACCATACAATCAGTTTGCATTCCATGCCTTCAGGTGTATTGTAATTGTTTGTCACCTGTGTATTGTAATTGTTTGTCACAAATTTAAACAGACAGGAAACTACTTTGGCTGAACCTCTACTTGTGATTGTTTCATCACACAAATTTACTGTTATGTTCCCAGTACTAACATGAAGGCTGTCTGGTAGAAAACAATGGAATGCACCAAGGAAGGACAAAATAAAACCTGTTGTAGATCAACACACACGTCTTGTTTCTTTGAGCCATTTCTGTATTGCTATTTAGTGCTTTGTATGCTTGGTCTGCTTTCGCACGATGCAACTGACTCTAAAGTTCGATATTGTGCAGTTAATATTTCATCTGAAGCTGCATTCATTTTGTTAAACCAACAAATCCCACTGTTTGCAAGTATCTGACGTAGGTATTCGGAAACAAATTAAAATCTGTCTGAAGCATACTTTGATAGTATGACCTGCATATTAATTTAGTGGTTAACTTTTCAGTAAGCAATAGATACATTCTGCAGAGGTTGAGGCTGGTGAGCACACATTCTTGTGGGGGTTTGTCCCTGCTGTAATAGCTCATCTGCTTTGGGAAATTCATTTTCCTTGACTGTCTTTAGGAGTGGTCACTGCACCTTTTAGTTTACTTTGAAGGGTCTGTATTTGTCACTGGGTGATACAAAGTATGTCAATCAATGTCTTTTGGTGAACTTCTTTTGACAGGACGTTGTATTGTAAAGTAGCTTGTTTCTGTGAAGTGTCTCTTACCTTTCTTTTGTCTGTCCAGCACACCCGTTTCCATGGATTTTTCAAGTAAATGGACTGCTCATTGTACAGTAAGGCATGAAATTCTTTGTACAGCTTTAAATTAATTTCTGGGTTTATGTCCTTGCAGCATTCTTTTGAGCACGCTTCTCCATTGCATACATGATCCTGTATCAAACTGTGAGTGTTACTGTCTTACGTTCAGCTGGGTTATAATACTTCATTCTCTTTGAGTTGTATAAGTGTTCAGATTGTGTTTGTTGATACTGACAGAACTGTAGTTAGTTGTATTCATGTTACATTTTTACTGTAATGTTTTGAGGAAATGCACATAACATATGTTAGTGCCATGTACTATACGGGGCACATAGGCCTCTGTACAGGGCACATTTGATACTTTCTAGCTGTACTCCTTTTTACAAAACACATACAGCATTATTCTGCTCACTATGTGTTGGAGGTTGTATGGCAGAACTACCTTCCCTTCTCTTGATTTATGTTCTACATCTACATTTATACTCTGCAAGCCACCCAACGGTGTGTGGCAGAGGGCACTTTACGTGCCACTGTCATTACCTCCCTTTCCTGTTCCAGTCGCGTATGGTTCGCGGGAAGAACAACTGTCTGAAAGCCTCCGTGCGCGCTCTAATCTCTGTAATTTTACATTCATGATCTCCTCTGGAGGTATAAGTAGGGGGAAGCAATATTTTCGGTACCTCATCCAGAAACGCACCCTCTCGAAACCTGGCGAGCAAGCTACACCGCGATGCAGAGCGCCTCTCTTGCAGAGTCTGCCACTCGAGTTTATTAAACATCTCCGTAACGCTATCACGGTTACCAAATAACTCTGTGACGAAACGCGCCGCTCTTCTTTGGATCTTCTCTGTCTCCTCCGTCAAACCGATCTGGTACGGATCCCACACTGATGAGCAATACTCAGGTATAGGTCGAACGAGTGTTTTGTAAGCCACCTCCTTTGTTGATGGACTACATTTTCTAAGCACTCTCCCAATGAATCTCAACCTGGTACCCGCCTTACCAACAATTAATTTTATATGATCATTCCACTTCAAATCGTTCCGTTCGCATACTCCCAGATATTTTACAGAAGTAACTGCTACCGGTGTTTGTTCCGCTATCATATAATCATACAATAAAGGATCCTTCTTTCTATGTATTCGCAATATATTACATTTGTCTATGTTACGGGTCAGTTGCCACTCCCTGCACCAAGTGCCTATCCGCTGCAGATCTTCCTGCTTTTCGCTGCAATTTTCTAATGCTGCAACTTCTCTGTATACTACAGCATCATCCGCGAAAAGCCGCATGGAACTTCCGACACTATCTACACTATCTTCCAGTCCAGCTTCACAAAGCCTTTTCCTTGTAATATCTTCCCAGTTACAGATGTTAATTTTCCTTTTCTGTGCATTATTTGCCTGTTTCAAGCCACTTATGGTAAGCAGTACCTCACTACAATCTGCCATTCTTACAACATACAGCAGAGGTGCAATAACTGTGTAAGTCTCCTTGCTGTTTATTGCTGCCCTCGGAAGGTAAACAGGTTAACTATTACAGCAGGTGATACAGACTGCCATATACAACATTATTCCACTCAATTCTACAAAAAGTCAAAATATGCCATACAGTATTGCTTGTGCACTTGCTTCATATAGTGACACGGTAGGAAGTGCCCACATATATTTGAAGCATTGTGGGCTCTTCATGCTTTAAGTAATAGTGGCACCAACTTTCCTGTTCTGATTTCATTACAACATAATAAAAAAAGTTGCCCTCTACTAAATTTTCTACTGTAGTATTCTTCTCCACTGAACTAGTTTTGTCAGGCAGAAGGTGGAAAAAAAAGTGCATTTCGTCTGCCTTAAAAATATCATTGGGACTATACTTTCTGAAGATTGATTGGAAGAGTGTTTTTTCCAGACTGTACAGTGTCAATGTTCACGCCTGCAGCCTTGCCTCTAACATATTTATATACTCAATTCAGTTCTTGAATCTTTTGTTCTAACTATTGGATGCCTTGTAATCTGCAAGTCCCAACTTTGGTGCCAAATAGCTTGGTTTAGCACAAACAATACCATCAGTTGGTGTGTTCAAAGCATGAACTTGATTAATCCACTTTTGTAGCATGTTTTCCATTTCTGGACACTTACGCGTTCATTTATTTTGCCATTTCCTCCTTTCCAAACATGATGTTTCAATTATTTTTTTGTTTCTTTGCCAATGTTGACTGAGGAATGTTTAGTTTTTCTGCGCTATTAGCATGCATCGTGTGTGGAAAGTATCTTGTTGTTGTTTGTAGACTATCTCAATGTCTTATGTATTACAAACCAGTACACTGTTTAACCTACAAAACACCATGGGCTGCGTGTCAGTCGAATGTCAAATGCTAACAAAAACCAATGACTGAATAACATGCTACTCAGTTTGTTTGGCTGTTGCAGAAGTTATTGGAGGTGCTATCAGCCTAATTGACTTACTTCCGTGCATCTTTTCTGTCATAACAAATGATCTGTAGGATTTGGAAGAGTTGCTGACACTGAATAGCACTGTCTCCTTGAATATTTCCACAGCACTCTCACAACTTGAGGCAGCAAGAATTGCAGCTGATAAACAGTCTGAATACTTAAAAGTTTGAACACACAAATGAGTTGATTTAACATGTTTAATGCAGGAACATGTGCTTCAAAAAATGTACTGTGTGGGGAAAATGTGGTTAATGAGATTCCACTGTACAGCATGTCTGTTCACATTGAACATGAGTTATTTATGGAGTAATGTAACTCTTACATGGCAGCAAATTTTAATAGTGAAGCATGTTTTTGATACAATAATGCAAGTTTCATAATGGTCTGAAACTCTGTAAAGTTTGTGGAAATTGCTAAGTGCTATCATTCTTAAGGATGAATATATTGTGTGTGGAAAGTTTTGCTGCCTTAAGACATACCACAGTTTCTAACTTTAATACTTGGCTTACTGTGTGAAAGCTTTAACATATTGTGCCTCTTAATGAGTAGATTGACATCTCAAATATTTGTTGCCCCCCTCCCCACAGAAGTTAAAAGGCCTGCAATTGTACCTGGCACTGTGAACTATAAACTGAGATAGCTGTTCAGTAACATAGATTGCTATAGTCTTAAATGTAATTCACAGTATTTGAAACATAAGGCAAAAACATGTGCATGGTTAGTACAGTGGATGCAGTATTGAAAAAATAGCTACACTAGTAAGCGTATATTAAAATTTATTAGGAAACTCGTGGATCACACCTTGAAAACTTACCACCTTTACTAGTGCATTAAACTGGTTAATGCTGATAATGGGTTCAAATTTGACACTGGATTTGCTGTTGATGCACTCAGAAATGACAGTTTTGCATCTGCAGTAAAAGTAATAAAATGTTTTAGTTTTAAGAAAAGTCAGATATGAGGCACAATTTAATTGCTGCAGTTTTGACAAGTGCTTTGACAAACCTTAATGTGTTCAGTCCTGTTCAGTCTGATTCTGTGAAGTGATTTACTCTGCAACTTGGTTCAGTCGTTGGTGGAATACAGGGGTGGTAGCGAGTGGGGGGCGGGCTATAGACTCTCCCCCCCCCCCCCCGCCCCCCCTTTCATGGAGTATCATGTTGTTGTTGTTGTTGTGGTCTTCAGTCCTGAGACTGGTTTTATGCAGCTCTCCATGCTACCATATCCTGTGCAAGCTTCATCACCCAGTACTTACTGCAACCCACATCCTTCGGAATCTGCTTAGTGTATTCATCCCTTGGTCTCCCTCTATGATTTTTACCCTCCACGATGCCCTCCATAGCTAAATTAGTGATCCCTTGATGCCTCAGATTATGTCCTACTAACCGGTCCCTTCTTTTTGTCAAGTTGTGCCTCAAACTCCTCTTCTCCCCAATTCTATTCAATACTTCCACATTAGTTATGTGGTCTACCCATGTAATCTTCAGCATTCTTCTTTAGCACCACACTTCGAAAGCTTCTATTCTCTTCTTGTCCAAACTAGTTATCGTCCATGTTTCACTTCCATACATGGCTACACTCCATACAAATACTTTCAGAGAAGACTTCCTGACACTTAAATATATACTTGATGTTAACAAATTTCTCTTCTTCAGAAACGCGTTCCTTGCCATTGCCAGTCTACATTTTATATCCTCTCTACTTCAACCATCATCAGTTATTTTGCTCCCCAAATAGCAAAAGTCCTTTACTACTTTAAGTGTCTCATTTCCTAATCTAATACCCTCAGCATCACCTGACTTAATTAGACTACATTCCATTATCCTTGTTTTGCTTTTGTTGATCATCTTATACCCTCCTTTCAAGACACTGCCCATTCCGTTCAACTGCTCTTCCAAGTCCTTTGCTGTCTCTGACAGAATTGCAATGTCATCGGCGAACCTCAAAGTTTTTATTTCGTCTCCATGGATTTTAATTCCCATGCCGATTTTTTTTGTTTCCTTTACTGCTTGCTCAATATACAGATTAAATAACATCGGGGACAGGCTACAACCCTGTCTCACTCCCTTCCCAACCACTGCTTCCCTTTCATGCCCCTCGACTCTTGTAACTGCCATCTGGTTTCTGTACAAATTGTAAATAGCCTTTTGCTCCCTGTATTTTAACCCTGCCACCTTTAGAATTTGAAGAGAGTATTCCAGTCAACATTGTCAAAAGCTTTCTCTAAGTCCACAAATGCTAGAAACATAGGTTTGCCTTTCCTTAATCTTTCTTCTAAGATAAGTCGTAAGGTTGGTATTGCCTCACGTGTTCCAACATTTCTACAGAATCCAAACTGATCTTCCCCGAGGTCGGCTTCTACCAGTTTTTCAATTCGTCTGTAAAGAATTCGCGTTAGTATTTGGCAGCTATGACTTATTAAACTGATAGTTCGGTAATTTTCACATCTGTCAACACCAGCTTTCTTTGGGATTGGAATTATTATATTCTTCTTGAAGTCTGATGGTATTTCGCCTGTTTCATACATCTTGCTCACCAGATGGTAGTTTTGTCAGGACTGGCTCTCCCAAGGCCGTCAGTAGTTCCAATGGAATGTTGTCTACTGCGGGGGCCTTGTTTCGACTCAGGTCTTTCAGTGCTCTGTCAAACTCTTCACACAGTATCGTATCTCCCATTTCATCTTCATCTACATCCTCTTCTATTTCTATAACATTGCCCTCAAGTACATCACCCTTGTATAGACCCTCTATATACTTCCACTTTTCTGCTTTCCCTTCTTTGCTTACAAGGGAACCTCCCCATCGCACCCCCCTCAGATTTAGTTATAAGTTGGCACAGTGGATAGGCCTTGAAAAACTGAACACAGATCAATTGATAAAACAGGAAGAAGTTGGGTGGAACTGTGAAAAAATAAGCAAAATATACAAACTGATTAGTTCATGGGTAGATAGGAAACATGAAGGACACAAGGACAGCACTAGCGCCGTGGTCTCGTGGTAACGTGCGCAGCTGAGGAACCAAAGGTCCTTGGTTCAAATCTTCCAACGAGTAAAAACATTAATTTTTTATTTTCAGTTTATGTGGCACTCTTATGTTTTCATCACTTTTTTGGGACTGATTATCACATCCACAAGAAAACCTAAATCAGATCACATCCACAAGAAAACCTAAATCGGGCAAGGTAGAAGAATCTTGTTACCCATTCGCCAAGTGTACAAGTTAGGTAGGTCGACAACATATTCCTGTCATGTGACGCACATGCCGTCACCAGTGTCGTATAGAATATATCAGATGTGTTTTCCTGTGGAGGAATCGGTTGACCTATGACCTTGCGATCAAATGTTTTCGGTTCCGTTTGAAGAGGCACGTCCTTTCGTCTACTAATCGCACGGTTTTGCGATGCGGTCGCAAAACACAGACACTAAACTTATTACAGTGAACAGAGACTTTAATGAACGAGCAGACAGATAATAACTATGCAAAAATAAAGAAAGTAAAATTTTCACTCGTAGGAAGACTTGAACCAAGGACCTCTCCTTCTGCATCTGCTAACGCTACCACGCGACCACGGCACTTCTGACCTCACATTTTCCTTTATGTTGCCTATGTAGCCCATGGACTACTCAGTTTGCCAAGTTATAACTAAATCTGAGGGGGGTGCGATGGGGAGGTTCCCTTGTTAGAACTGGCTTTCTATCTGAGGTCTTGATATTCATACAAGTGGCTCTTTTCTCCAAAGGTCTCTTTAATTTTCCTGTAGGCAGGATCTATCTTACCCTTAGTGAGATAAGCCTCTACATCCTTACATTTGTCCTCTAGCCACCCCTGCTTAGCCATTTTGCATTTCCTGTCGATCTCATTTTTGAGATGTTTATATTCCTTTTTGCCTGCTTCATTTACTGCATTTTTATATTTTCTCCTTTCATCAATTCAATTCAATATTTCTTCTGTTACCCAAGGGTTTCTACTAGCCCTAATCTTTTTACCTACTTGATCCTCTGCTGCCTTCACTATTTCATTCCTCAAAGCTACACATTCTTCTACTGTATTTCTTTCCCCAATTCCTGTCAATTGTTCCCTTATGCTTTCCCTGAAACTCTGTACAACCTCTGGTTTAGTCAGTTTATCCAGGTCCCATCCCCTTAAATTCCCACCTTTCTACAGTTTCTTCCGTTTTAATCTACAGTTCATAACCAATAGATTGTGGTCAGTCCACATCTGCCCCTGGAAATGTCTTACAATTTAAAACCTGGTTCCTAAATCTGTCTTACCATTATATAATCTACTGTATTTACTCGAATCCAAGCTGCACTTTTTTTCCGGTTTTTGTAATCCAAAAAACTGCCTGCGGCTTAGAATCGAGTGCAAAGTAAGCGGAAGTTCTGAAAAATGTTGGTAGGTGCTGCCACAACTAACTTCTGCTGTCGAATATATGTAGCACTACACAGGCATGCTTTACAGGCACAAAGATAAATACTGGCGCCAAAACCTCCGCGTCAGTAAATAAATTTAAAAAAAAGTGGAAGACGAGCTTTTTTTCTCCGCCCCGAGTTTCGACCACTGCATTTTCATACATTATCCAACAAAGTAAATACATATTCCGTATTGTTCATCTTCGAATATAGCAGCATTTCAATGTACTACGAAAATCTGACTGGCAAGACTGTTTGGGATGTTTGTCAATATGGCCAACTCTACGTTCTGAATTTTTTCCTACCTGCGAGAAGAGATGGTTGCTAATAGGAACTTTTATGAATTGTTAATCACATGCAGTATTCTCTTCACCATAAGAATAATACGAATATAAACATTTTGCCATGTATTCTTTGCTGTTGCTATCTCATTTAAATCCTGTCTGCCTAATAAACTACGAAACTAGAGTGAGACAACAGCAAACGCGGAAGAATATACATATCGTGTCATGTTTATATTCGTCTTATTCTTATGCCTAATAGTAATACAGTCAGAA
Organism: Schistocerca piceifrons; assembly: GCF_021461385.2. Classification (NCBI taxonomy): domain Eukaryota; kingdom Metazoa; phylum Arthropoda; class Insecta; order Orthoptera; family Acrididae; genus Schistocerca; species Schistocerca piceifrons. The sequence goes on along the minus strand of NC_060138.1, from coordinate 497,855,285 downwards.
ATGAAGCACGGCAATTGAGTAGATTTTTAAATCTAAGATGTCTCTAATTTCTGTGCAGAATGTAACGTACTAAAGAGGCGGCTGCAAAGATTTTCAAACGGAGAAATTTTTTCGCTAAACTCTCGTTCAGAACATCTTCTATCATACGCAGTCTATTATTTGGTGCTTGTTGATCATTATCAAAGAAAGCATCAGTGCAAGTAACAACAAATAGTAGTCTCTTGCCATTGTTTCGCTAATGAGACGATTCCTCTTTTTTTTTTTTATTGTAAGCAGCGGTAGCGCGCACAAAAACAAGCCATGCCGCGAGCGGCGACAGGTCATAAACACTCATTATCAGAATGCAACAAACAATGCATGACACAGTACAGTAATGCATTTTCAGCTTAGAATAACTCAAACACCTATAACAAAGAGAACGGCACTTACCAGATCAAAGAAAAATAAGCAATCAATTCAAACCAGACGAAGCTCGTGAAAAAGGAAGGGTACGCCTGACACATAGCAATGGCTACCTGGTAAAGCTTAACTGCTAAGCTTACGACTCGAACCAAACTACTGTAGCTGTATCGTCATTCATTCGACCTAAATTGTCTCATATTACAACGAACCAACTTTGTTTCGATTTGGAGGTGCGCCCGAAAACTTTTCTCTCCCTTTGAATTTCGAGCCTCAAATTTCAGGTGCGGCTTAGATTCGGGAAATTTTTTTTCCCTTGATTTCAAGTCTCATTTTTCAGGTGTGGCTTAGATTTGAGTGCGGCTTAGATTCGAGTAAATACGGTATCTGATAACTTCTAGTATCTCCAGGATTCTTTCATGTATACAACCTTCTGTCATGATTCTTAAACCAAGTGTTAGTTATGATTGTTATGCTCTATGCAAAATTCTACCAGGCGGCTTCCTCTTTCATTTCTTAGCCCCAATCCATATTCACCTACTATGTTTCCTTCTCTCCCTTTTCCTACACTCGAATTCCAGTCACCCATGACTATTAAATTTTCGTCTCCCTTCACAATCTGAATAATTTCTTTTATTTCATCATAAATTTCTTCGTCATCTGCAGAGCTAGTTGGCATATAAACTTGTACTACTGTAGTAGGCATGGGCTTCGTGTCTATCTTGGCCACAATAATGGGTTCACAATGCTGTTTGTAGTAGCTTACCGGCACTCCTATTTTTTTACTCATTATTAAATCTACTCCTGCATTACCCCTATTTGATTTTGTATTTATAACCCTGTATTCACCTGACCAGAAGTCTTGTTCCTCCTGCCACCGAACTTCACTAATTCCCACTATATCTAACTTTAACCTATCCATTTCCCTTTTTAAATTTTCTAACCTACCTGCCCGATTAAGGGATCTGACATTCCACACTCCGGTCCGTAGAACGCGTTTTCTTTTTCCTGATAAAGACGTCCTCTTGAGTAGTCCCCGCCCAGAGATCCGAATGGGGGACTATTTTACATCCGGAATATTTTACCCAAGAGGACACCATCATTTATCCATACAGTAAAGCTGCATGCCCTTGCTTTCAGCCATTCGCAGTACCAGCACAGCAAGGCCTTTTTGGTTAATGTTGCAAGGTCAGGTCAGTCAATCATCCCGACTGTTACGCCTGCAACTACCGAAAATGCTGCTGCCCCTCTTCAGGAACCAAACGTTTGTCTGGCCTGTCAACAGATGCCCCTCCGTTGTGGTTGCACCTACGGTACGGCCATCTGTACCGCTGAGGCACGCAAGCCTCCCCACCAACGGCAAAGTCCATAGTTCATGGGGAAGGTAAGGAGTATCATATTACAAGTAGGTAAAATGACTTCAGAAATCAGTGAATATATTACTCCAACAGATTCAATCTCTTTTTTTTATAATTATGTAGCAACATGGGTTGCAATGTATTCCAAACACATTTTAACAAAAGAATAAGAGGGGCAAATAAGCTTACTACCTAAACCAATAAATATCGTTTAACTTGATAAGTAGGTATCTTATTTATTAATACAAATTTTTTACCCCGAACTCCAAAACAATTACCAAAAACTACTTTAAGCGACACCAAATTTAACAATTTGTCGGTAGAGGACCCCAACTCTCCTTTCGTTAAGCCATATTCCATTGCCCTAATCCCCCTCCCCTTGACTGACTTCTAGAATTGCCCTGGGAGGAAATATAAACAGTGTAGGTTTGCTTTATAAAAGGTGTTTTATAAATGGAAGAGAAGTAGAAATAGCTCTGTGTTCTATAATTTGAAGCAAAATTAGGCAGAAGCTGGAAAGTCTCCTTTTTTCCCCCAGGACATTGCTTGCTGTTAATGGAAATATATTTAGAATGTTAGACTGTAAATAAATATTCATTATTTTTGGAAGGGATATTGCATTATAATTACAATATTGTCAATGCATTTAATGCTCTATAGGACAACATGTGTAAATATTTTTTGTCTTGTTGTATGTAATGTTTTAGCTTTTCTTTTAGTTCACTGCACAACTGGGACATTATCTGTAGAGAATTTAGTTTGTTAGGAACATCAGTTAATGTTTCATCTTGTCATGGGCAACAGAATGCTGATTGCTGTCAGACTTTTCACCAGATTAGTACTCCTGTGAAATTCGTACTGGTAAATGAAGTGAATGACAATAGCGTGCGTTTGTGCTAAGTTTGAGTCACTGTAGGCATTATTATTGAGACAGTTGTTACCTTTTGCATAGTAATTGCACCAAATTGTGCTGTCTGTAATTTGCCAGACAAACTTTACTACCTTCACAAACAGATACAATCATGCACACAGCCTACAGAGAATACTCCTTCACACAGGTGATTCTTTATACCGAATAACTTGTCATAAGCTTGTGACAGTGGCAACAGATAAATTGTGTACACTTGCAACATTGTTAGTGTTCTGATATTGTGTGCATTGTACTGATGGTAAGCGAGAAGTTCTGAGTGCTTTACTCGTGAAGCATAAAATAAACTTGCTTATGTCATGACATGGTGCACAAAATATTTTGCTATTCTCTAGCGGAGTTGGCATAAGAAGGTGTTAGATAGTAGCATTGGGCTGGGGCTGAAAGCTTCACGCACTTGCGTCAACCAGTCACGTAATGTGATTTTGTACACATCTTTGACAATGTCTGTGTTGTAATTCTACAGACAGCTATTGGTTTTTGCCTGCAGTTGAAGTGATGAATGGCAACAGTGATGCCAGTTGACAGGGACCCATGTAACCTTCACTCAGTGTAGCCATTGGATCACAGACTCCTGTGTTGTCGCATACTCTTTTATATTATGATCACATGGGTTGATGGCATGGATCCAAAATGTTTCACACAACCATCTCCACAGACTGCCAACAGCCAGTGGAATTCTCCTGGGCCTAGAGGAAGCTTGGCAGTATGACAGGTTTTTGTGCCACCCTTCTGTGCCCTTAGGTGTATCTACTTTCTTTTTCATTCTTACCATTTTGAGCTGAATGAACTGCCTTCCGCTCTCCTGTAATGTGTGTGCTTGCAGATCTGTAATACCGTACACTGCACAAAAAAGAAATCATGTCACGTGGTTCCTTCCTAGACTGAAATTAGGAAAATTCTATACTGAATAGATAGTGCTTTATAGGTTTGTCCATTGTCATTTGTTGCTAATGCTTCTGGGTGTTACGCTAAGTAGTTTTGGTGTTTAGTAGTTCTTTCCCTTTTGGGTATAAAATGGGGAAAAAACCCTGCTGAACACCTAAAAGAATACCATTAATCACACTGAAAAAACCTGAGATATCTAAGGTTAGATTCCCAGTGACTGTCTTAAATTTTCTGGCATGAGATAAATCTGGAGTGGGATATCTACATCTAATACATATTTGATGTCTACTAAGAGAAAATTGCAGGCCTGGAAGCATGTTTCATGAAAGGAACTACAGTGTTTCAGCTAACAATCATTTATTCAAGCTTTAAATATTAATCTTCACATTATTAATTGCATTTGTGTGTAAACTGTGCCCTGCTAGTTACTTTATCAAGTACAATAGAGACTTGATTAACTTGACTAATTGTTGTAACAAGTCATTTGGATAACTGAAAATCTAGATAATTGCCTGTATGAAGAAAAGAGATTTTTGTAGAATTACTTCTAGAAAGATAACGTATGCTGCGTGCATATGATTATTTTCAGGTACATTGCTCTGATTCTTTCTAGGATTAGAACATATTTGTTGTTTATTGAAAACAACAAAAACAAATTAAACTTGTTAAAATAAACCAAAAAGAGAATTTATTAGGAGATTTAGACTCACACTTCTGTACATACATACATACATACATATTTTCTTAAAATTACTAATTTACAGCAACCTTTCTTATGAAATGCCCAAAAAGTCACATAGGACAGTCGCCGTAGTTCAATTTAGTTTAATTTATTTGGAAATGTCATTTGACGTATACATTTTTTCTCTACATTGCTGCTGCATCATCAGTTCATTTTAATTGTAGTAAACTCACTTATCACACTGTTTGTCAAACAATCTGAAAGTGATTTCCAGGGTTTAAAATGCTTCAAAATGACTTGGCCCTGTATCGTTTTCTGCACCTACATTTTCTTCTGTTTCATTGTCTTGCATTTATTGCTGGTCCTTTGCTGCAATATGCCTTCAACAATGCCATCATTTCACATGTTTCAAAAACCTTGGTCTCAAGTTAGCCACTCTTTCATATCATTGGCATCACATTTCTGGCATATTTGTATGTTTGTCATTAATTCATCTATATCCTCAAAAACAAATCATCCATATTGGTTATTGAATTTATGTTTTGAGCATTGTTTGGTCTTATTTTTAATCAAATACCTGCATCTACAACCATGTAACAACACTCCTTTAAATCATTTGACTCAAAAATGATAAAACGACTTCTTAATTTTCTTAAACAGATACCATATTTACTCGAACCAAAGCTGCACATTTTTTCTGGTTTTTGTAATCCAAAAAACCGCTTGCGGCTTATAATCGAGTGCAAAGTAAACAGAAGTTCTGAAAAATGTTGGTAGGTGCTGCCAAAACTAACTTCTGCCGTCGAATGTATGTAGCGCTACACAGGCATCACAAAGATAAATACTGGCGCCAAAACCTCTGCGTCAGTAAATAAATTTAAAAAAAAAGTGGAAGAAGAGATTTTTTCTCCGCTCCGAATTTCGACCACTGCATTTTCATAAATTATCCAACGAAGTAAATATGAATTCCATATTGTTCATCTTCGAATGTAGCAGCATTTCAGTGTACTACGAAAATGTGACTGGCAAGACTGTTTGGCGTGTTTGTCAATATGGCCAACTCTACTTTCTGAATTTCTTCCTACCTATGAGAAGAGATGGTTGCTAATAGGAACTTTTATGAATTGTGAATCACATGCAGTATTCTCGTCACCATAAGAATAATACGAATATAAACATTCTGCCATGTATTCTTTCGTGTTTGCTGCTATCTCATTTAAATCCTGCCTGCCTAATAAACTACGGAACTAGTGAGACAACAGCAAATGTGGACGAATGTCATGTCATGTTTATATTTGTATTATTCTTATGCGTAATAGTGATAGTCAGAAATGAAGCACGGCAATTGACTAGATTTTTAAATCTAAGATGACTAATTTCTGTGCAGAATGTAATGTACTAAAGAGATGTCTGCAAAGATTTTCAAACGGAGAAAAATTTTCGCTAAACTCTTGTTCAGAACATCTTCTATCATACGCAGTCTATTATTTGGTTCTTGTTGATCATTATCAAAGAAAGCAGCAATGTAAGTAACAACAAATAGCAGTCTTTTGCCATTGTTTCGCTAATAAGACGATTCCCCTCTCACAAAAGCAAGCCATGCCGCGAGCGGCGACAGGCCGTAAACACTCATTGTCAGAATGTGACAATGCATGACACAGTACAGTAATGCATTTTCAGCTTAGAGTGACGTAAACACCTATAACAAAGAGAACGGCATTTATCAGATCAAGAAAAATAAGCAATCGATTCAAACCGGACGGAGTGCCTGACGCATAGCAATGGCTACCTGGTAAAGCTTAACTGCTAAGCTTAAGACTTGAACCAAACTACCGTAGCTGTATCGTCATTCATTCGACCTACATTGTCTCATATTACAACGGACCAACTTTATTTCGATTTGGAAGTGCGGCCTAAAACTTTTATCTCTCCTTGAAATTAGTCTCAAATTTCAGGTGCGGCTTAGATTCGGGAAAATTTTTTTCCCTTGATTTAGTCTCATTTTTCAGGTGTGGCTAAGATTTGAGTGCGGCTTAGATTCGAGTAAATACAGTAATAATCAACATAAAAACTGTTTTCTATAGTCATTTTAATGTTTAAAAATGTTTGATCCATTGGTTGTAGCAAGGATATGAGGTAATATTTTACTGTAAATAATCAATCTTATCTATAACAGTTAAGCTGAAGAATGGATTGATGCATTATCTAGTAAAATTAGGACCTTCTCTTGTTTCATTTTAAAAATTTTCGTGCTTCAGGGATAAGTTTTCATACCAATGAATGAATAAGCCAATGAATATTTTGGACTTCATCCATGTCTGTTTTTTTCTTTTTATAAATTAAGTGCATTGTTGTGATTTGTGTATCTCAGGTTTTTGGATTTGCTGATGAGGAGCAAAGGGATTTAATGGGTCCCTCTTGCATTTGTGCAAACTAATATTGTCACTTGCTCTCTGCTTTATATCCTTTCTTGCTAAGAAGCTAAGGATTTTCACAGTAATGATTTACAATGTACTCAAACCTTATTAGTACTTCTTTTCTAAAACCATCTTTAGAACAACTTACTGCCTCTACGTCAGCTGACATGTTCTTCACCAAGTAATTCCAGTTTGCGAATTCCATGACAAGGTTTAAATCTCTAAAACTATTTAAGTTGCAACAAAAGATTCATTGCCACCAATTTTTTTAACTGTAATGCCTTTTCACAGAGCAAAGGACCAGATATTGGTTGTTCTGGTGATCGTTTTTGTAAAAAACAATAGAAAACTTCTATCAAAAGTTGGTTTCTCAATTTCTTCACCACTTTTCAATGGTTATTCCCATGTTCACCATAAAGTTTGCAGGCACACTTCAAAATGAATTGGTATTCTTAATATTGTTGATTGTAGAAGTACTTACACCATACTTATTGGCTAACTTATGAGCAGATTCTCCATTTTTGGCAGCCGTCTAACTCTTAAAATAATTAAATGCACGCTATCTAACTCAATCAAAAATGTGGAGCACAGATTGTTGGTGGATAATGCCAGTGAGATGTCTGTGCATGAATGGACTAGACTACTTATTTACTCGTGGTTGACAATGTAAATAATTGTGGATCTGTATCACTGAGATATGGATAACAATCTCCACTCTAGTTATAATTGAAAACGCAGGGGTTAAAGGAAGATGAAAGTCAAAGAATTAAAAGGGAAAACTCATCACAACTACACTCAGTAAAAGTAATGCCTACTGCTTTTCCTGGTATTGAATATATTTTCTTGATTTTTTTTTAATACAGGCATTTCTATTTATATTGGTTTAAGTGAAAGCAATTGTTTTGTGTGGGTGATAGTAAAGAAATGGAAAAATAGACATTTGAAATGATCTGATTGCTACACTCACTAGGCAGTATTACTAACTACTGTCTACTGGTTGATTTGATTTGAATATTTTCTCAAAGAGAGCAGCATTATTTACTTGCTACAATGTTTCGAAAATTTTGGTTTTTTCTCAAGCAAGAAAAATTTCCACCTCGAAAAATTGTGAAAAGATGTTACCTCTAAGTAGTAAGTATTTTGCCTGATCCTTCATCTTTCGACTTTCTTGTTCTGAACTGTTAGAATTGGGAATATTTCAGATCAATGATTTTTATACGGAGCTGATAATTATAACCATTTTGGAACTTCATATAGCACTTCAGGAGCCATTAACATATAGATGTAGTGTATTACGGTCCATTTTTTTTAAATGAGTACTCACGCAATTGAGTACTACCTCCAACTCATTGTAACAGCAGGTTATACTTCGTCCCTGTGCATGTGGGTTTTCATCCTTATCCAGCTGAACTAGTGCTGTACCCCAAAAGACCTCATTATTATGTTATGCCCCTTTTTTATGTCTTGGACAGAGACTTCTGCGTGTTACTGCCGGTGAGATATAATTTGGTGTCATTAAGTCATTGAGTTGTACTAAAGAACTTACATACATCACCTGACATTTATTGATTCTGTTCCAGATATATTAAATAACTTTGTGGTGCACTTTTCTATTTGAACTCAAAATTCTAGGTGAGAGGCAGGGTTTTGTAATGATCCCATGGATTCTAATGCAGGAAGCCATAATTTCTGTGAAAACTGGTGGATGCTCATTGAATTCTATAAGGAAACACACATGGTCCTGTTGATTGGCTATTTCAGAAGAATGAGGTAATGAAAGCAGCAGCTTGTAGCTCAGATAAAATTTACTCTGTGATTGAATGTTCGTTGCAAGGGCAATGTTGCTGGCTGGTACACAGCATGCCATGTGTCAATGCATTTAATGTAAACCTGTTTGACTCCTTATTCTCTGCACTTTGTAATGTGTTTTGCCTGACAAGGTTCTAAGGTTCTTCATGTCTCTAAAATGGTAACACAGTGAGTGCACAAAGCACAAGAAAAAACTGAAATTGGCAGATGAGTGGTCCCTTCCATTCAACTTGCTGAAACATCAACCACAGTTATTTTAATCGGCGCATAGAAGTTATACTTCTTTAAAGCCGGAGTATTTGTTAATGTAACAACAATAAATATTTATTTCGATAATTTCCTCGACAAGTTTTTATTGTCTTTATTTCTAATTTTCCCGCTGTATTTGAAAAATTTTGAATGGACTTTCATACTTGTGAACTGACTTTTATTGCATAGTTTTTGTGAATCACTCATTCATTGTCGGGACACTGTTATTACAAAGTAATCCTTAAAATTTGTGATTTGTAACACTGTTTAGTTGCTAGTGTTAAATTATTGGTGAAATTCTTTGATAACTGAATGACATCAAAATATAATAGCAAATACTTTTTTGCTGTTACCAAATGAAATAAAGAAACTTCATTTAATGTAGTGTCTGTTGGAAAGTTACGTTTAAGGAAACAAGCCATGATTTTTGTACTCTACACTACCCTTAGTAAAACCTTAGATCTTGAACAAGACTTTATTTTGTAGTTTGATAAAAACATATGGTGACAGATATGTTGAAAGCATCAAGATGCTGCTTGTGTTGGTTGTAAAAATTGGAGATGTAATGCATTCGTGGATGCAGCATCTTGTTAGGTAAGTACTTAAAATTGTAATACTGACACTAGTTGGTGAGAGAATTTCAATTGAATAAAGCTTCTTGCAGCATCCAATTTTAAATGTAGCAGATCAGCAAAAAAATTCTCATTTGTGTTGAATAACTTGCACAAAATTTGCTGGGGAAAGTGAGAGATGGTACAACACAGGAGAGCATGCTATATATTAAAAACGTGAGTGGATGAAATGAGGTAATATCTCAAAGCAATTGATGCTGTTCACTATTATGTGCAAAGATACCATCAGTGTCACTAAGGGGGAATGATTTCCGTATATTGCTTATGTCTCCATATGCCTGCCTGAGTGCAACCTCATGCTTTTACCGGTAACGTACCATTTGATAAAACATTGGTCTGTTTCTCCATAAACCGATCACTGATGGCATTTGCACCATTAAGAAAGTTTAACACATTTTTGTAATAAGTGGCTTCTGGAGAGTTTGGCAGCTGTAAAAGTTTGATCACCTCTTGACAGTTACCAGGGCAGCTAGGGAAATACATTAGGTTTGGCTGAGTCATCAGTAGGTTCTGAGTTCAGCAGCCCCTATTATTTAATTTCTTAGGCATACTGCAGTAATCATTGTTTAGTACCGGTGGAGCATTGGACACGTGCATTTGACAGCATAATAAAAATTATAAAAAAAGTTTAGTGAAATGATTTGTCTAAAATCAATAAATAAAACACATGAAACATTTTATGTGAATTTGAATGATGCTTGAAATCATGTAGAGCAATTCAAACACTGAACCAAAGATGTGGTTGATATTGCTTTGGAAAATCGTGTATTTAAATATTTAAAATCATAAACAAAGAACTGTAGCAGCTGGAATGTTCATACATTAGATCTTGTCACATGTGTTCTTTTCTGATATTTGAAAAATTTTCTGTTGAAAAATCTGAGACACTGAAAAGTTGGTGAACTTCATTATTCCTTGGATAGTGATAGAAAAGTCAGGGCCAGTTGGTGAACTTCATTATTCCTTGGATAGTGATAGAAAAGTCAGGGCCACTGAAGACCAGACTGCATAGTCTACATAATCCACCTGAAAATTATCGTTTAGTTCTCTTCAGAATTCTTTGATTTTACGTTAAACTTGAAAGCTTAAGTTCTCAATCGGCACCTAATTCGCTGTTAAAGCTTCGTTTAAAGGTCTGATGTGTTTCTAATCTGTTTTATTTCTTACATTTTTGCAAATTATTTCACAGAACATACTTTTCAATTTTTTGCAATTTTTATGTTTTGTTCAGAAAGCATGAAAAATAAAAAAAATTCAATATCGATCAGTTTTGTATTATTAAAGAGTTTGTAGGTCAAGAGAAGGCAAATGAGGTATTAACCGAAATGTAAAGTTCAATTTTAAGCTTAGTTTTAAAGAGTACTGGAGGATTTTTGTCTGATGGATTTTTGTTAATTCCCCTGTTTACTGTCACCTAATTAAATCTTCTCCAGAATTAATTTTCTTTCTGCAGTGGAGTGTGCACTGATTGAAACTTTCTGGCAAATTAAAACTTTTTGCCATATTGGATATCAAGCCTTTTGTGGGCAAATTCTCATTTGCAGAGCTACTGATGCACAACTCCCACTCACAGCTTTACTTCCACGAATACCTTATCTGCTACCTTTCAAACTAACTCTTATGGAATTTAAGGTAGGATATGGAAGTTCTTGTGGAAGTAAAGCTCTGAGAGAGGATCATGAATTGTGCTTGGATAGCTCAGTCCGTATGCTACTTGTCGACAAAAGGCAAAGTTTTGAGTCCATCTGCCACGCACTATGACAGGCAGTTAGAATTTATTTGTTTGGCCAAACTGGATCTCGTGCTGGTCAATTTGATTAGCTATGAAAATTGTAGTGTACAATTTGTAGGGAGTCCACTCCTTTGCTCAAGGATTGAATTGCACAAAAAACTGCGCACTGCATCATGTAGCATTGGAAATCTGATAAAGGCAACTGATTTTGCTGTGTGAAGTTAAGAGTGGTAAAAGTATCTACATATTGGCACATCTGCGGCATAGTTGGTCTAATAGGCAACAGCCTGGGGACAAGCTTTGGTTTGTATCTAGTTAGCACAATTTTTTGTTATTCTATTAATTGGTTTAATCTGTAGAAATCACAAAGCTTATAGAACAGTTCAGTTATTAAGGTATTTTAGGCCCTCTAATAGGCACAGCATGTGACTTGTTTACCACTTGTGGGTCCAGAGGTGTTAAACATTGATGACAATCTGCAAGGAAGAGTATCTGGAGAGGTGGGGGTGCTAAATGTTGCTGCCACCTCCTCCCAGATAACTGGTGATATTCCTAGGCTCATCATGAGTTTTTGGCCCAGAATCAGGCCAGTTTCTCACATGGTCTACGTAGATTTGGTCCATGCATTTTCAGTATAGTTAAGGTGTGGTGCAGGAGAAGGCAAATCGAAGAGAAATCACATTTTGTTCTGCAAACCACTCCTGCACTGTAGCTGAGTAGTATTGGAGACTATACCTGCTGGAAACAGTTCACACACTCCTGGCACCATTCTATTACTCCCAAAATGGGAATACTGGGCTGTACAAAGTTGACCATCTATCCTGTGGAGCATTCAAAGCCCACACAACACATCTTGCCCGAAGCTACCAGACTCACGGACACTGCAAGATGTCCTATGGATTTATTAGGGGTCTGAATGGGAACCTTGGGCTCTTTTACTGGGCCATCATTCTCTTAGAGTGTAGATTCACAATACACTGTCCTCATTAAACACTAATTGATAGTAAATTTTCATCACAGAACCTCATCTTAATGGCCATGCATTTGCTAACAACTCTGGTCTCCCAAATTTGGAGCTGAACTGTGACCACAGACCCAGTAGTATGTTTCAACTGCCCTGTGTTTAAAAAAGGATTTTGCTGTGAGTTGTTGACAAGTTCATTATCCTTGACAGGGTTGTTACATCCAAGTCAAGTTCCCACACACCCACTGGATTCCCCATTGTCTTGATAAAGACACAGTGCACTTAGGAACACTATACCATGCCTGAGCCTCTGGCACCATTGAAGTCCTTTCTTTCACAAGAGCAATGACATGGTCACGAATAGCCTATGGATGAGGAGGCATGGTTCATTAATAATTTGACTTGACTGAAAGCAATGTGGTGTAGATATTTGACCTTTGTTGTATACTAAAATAGTATACTAAAATTGTCTACTATAGGACGAATGGTACTCTTGCTGACATAACTCTCAACACTGTCAGTCAGTTACCATATATCAGTGAAACCATTTGAATAGAGGTAGCAAATTTAAGTTTTTGTTTCTAGGGACGTCATTCTCCACCAGAAGATACTCTTATTTATAGCCAAAATTCTGTTGCACCTTGTGTGAAAATTAGGTGCACATCATCAAAGTGTTTCATATAATGCAGCAAATAGTTGAATCATAATAATTTGTCATATGGCAAAGAAAATAAATTCGCAAGGACTTGTACACAAGACTTCACACGTAAAACCTACCTTTCTTTCATAAAACTACAGTAACCGTTTATGAAGCTAATGGTAAGAGTTTTGTAAAGGATCATTATTCATTATCAACTTCATTTCCTTCAGAGTAATTTTCCTCAGATAACACACCCTTATGCCAGCACTTTTCTAATCTTGGAATTACTTCTGTAATTTGTTTTTCATTATGGTATTCAGCTCATGAGTGATTCTGTTTCTATCCCATCAATGGTGACAAAACAGATGTCCAACAATAGTTCTCCCCAGCCTCAGGAATAGAAAGAAATCGCAAGGGACCACACACGGCAAAAATGGTGGCTGAGGTGTGAGTGGGAGCATTATCTTGATGCAGTTTCCATGAATGGTTTTGCCACAATCCTGATCTTTTTTTATTGCTATCCAAGAAAACATTGAGAAGAACCTTCACATTTGACTGAACTACCTGATTTTTTTTTTCAGGCAGTTTCCATTGAGAAAGTTGGGTCTTGGTTTCAATGCCATACCCTTATACCCACAGTTACCTGTTGTAACCTTTAGAATTCCTGGATTGTTGTTCACTTCATTCAGCAATACCTGAGTGATGTCTGCAGGGGGGATGTTTCTGGTCGACATATAAAAATTTTGGAACAAACTTTTCCTGCTGCATGTCCAGAACATCTGAAAACATAGCTTTGCATGAGCTGAAGCATATGCTGACATTTTCAGCAGCCTCTCTGATGGTCATTTGATGATTTTCCAGAACCATTATCTTTACTTCTTGCCCATTGTAGTCAGTAATTGATTTGCTTCTCAATCACCTTTGAAACACTTGTACCACTGGAAAGCTTTTGTCTTGTAGTACATTCATTGAAAGCCAGTGAACATTTCAACTGTGATGCTTAACTTCATTCTATTTTTCAAGCAAAATTTAATACAAATTCTTTGCTCATTTTTCGAAAGTAAAAATTCAATGGGCACTCAAACACACACAACCTTTTTGGCTATCTACAATTAACTAAATATTCAAAGCAGCTGATAATGCAGATATACATCAAGAACAGGTGCACCAACAAAATATTTTTAAAAAATCAGATGTATAAAGCCCGCAGAATTAAATTCCTGTCTCTTTGATCACACCTTGTTTATCTTTTCAGTTAACATGGCAATATATCTATAGATGGCAGTATATCTATAGATAAATCATGATATTCTCATCTTGAGGTTGAAGCTCTTTTGTCTGTGTTCGCTTTAACAAAGGCGCTAAAGGTGGACCCCACACAAAAAGGTGTCACCATATTCTGTTTGCAGAAAAAAATTGTGCCTTCTTGGAACAGATCTGGTATACTGACAGTTTCCTGTAGTTTATGAAATTTTTGTGCTGTCAAGTGTACTACATGTCATTGTCGGGAATTGATACAAACCTTTTGTGTACCTTTTTGGATTGTCAGATTCTAAGATATTCCAATAATAGAACGTTAAAAGTAGGAGGCAGATAAATCAATGGCATGTGTTATCAAGTGCCAGAGCAATGATGAAAACTTTCATGCGTTCTTTCTGGCTGTATATAAATATGTGAAAGAACACATGACAGAAAATTAAGCACATGTGAGAGGAGCAGGCAACAAAGAAACTTCACAGGTTGACAGGTTATTTGATGTTGTTTCAGTGATTACAAAATCTTGGCAAAGAACTAAGTAGTATGAGCCCACTTATTAGTATGACATTGCACCTCTTCTGGTCTGGGCACATGTGTTGATTTGGTTAGGAAAGGTGTCAGAAACAATTGTAACCTCTCCTGAGGTGAACTGATCATTTAATCTCAGATGCTGGCACTGGAAAGATTGATGTATGAGCTAGTCCTAACATAATGCAGACCATTCATAGAATCATGCTGTTGAGCACTGGTACCTCTTTACTGTGGCGTGAGAGTCAGTAACACAGAAGACAGAAGATGGCAGTGATGTACTCTTGTACTGAGAGTTACCTCAGTCACTACCAAGGATGACCTGATGTCATACATAATGTGATGCCAGGAATAACACTGCTGTGCCTTTCCAAAACATTGGAAGAATAGGACTTCTCCACATGTCACCACCATGCTCCCAGATGGTCATCTGGGGTAGTGCAGAACCTTGAATCATCACAGAATACAGAACCCAGTGTACTGATGTTCATCAGCTGTCCAAACTTTCTGGTCATGACACCACTCCAAACACAGCCGTTTGTAATGTGGTGTTAATGGTGGTATGTGCACGGGGTGAAAAATCTGTCCGACTGCTGCTGGTTTCCAACCAATGACACAAGATGACACAGAATATTGCAAGGAGTCTATTACTTGTTCTTTGATGGCAGGTGCAAATGTGAAAAGTCAGGATTTGCTTGGTGCGCAATACGGCAATCCTCCCGTGTAATGGCCAGACATAATCAACTGGGTACTTGATAAGTACAGCTGATCACACTTTCCTATGTGGTCAGATATCAGGTCTCTATCACATCCAAATGCCCCAAAAATCTAGATATTGGAAGACTCAACCAGTCAGCCAAATGGAGATCCTTAATAATGACCACTTCACTGTCGAGTGCTGATAATGCTTGCCCACCAAAGTGTGCAGCATCTGTGTAGTTGTATTGATATCAGACCACATCGTGCAAATGCTTCAGTTTTTGTAATGCAGTGTATAATAAAGAGGGAATCTTAGAAGAAACAACAGGTAACTAATCGAAGTTATACTTAGAAAATGTGTTCAAAAATTTAAGTGTGCATATGTATCGCCTATCATTGTTGTAAAAGGGGATATTGTTGTAAAGAAGTGAAAAGTAATTTATTGAAGCAATGTCATCTAGCCTGCTTGTGGTGATGCTTAAGAGGCATAGTTATGGTGTAGTTATATACATTTTCTGAAATATCATTACAACTTTCTTGAAAGTTTAATGAAATGCTTTTGAGTTCTAACACTAGATTTCTTCTTTTTCCTGCACACACCACATTGGCGTTTGCGTTTTGATAGGAATGTATGCCTCTTTCATCTCTAATTGCAAACTTTGTATTAACAAGTGTTTATGTCTCAACATTTACACAAAGCTCAGTAGAACATTCATAGCAAAAGTAACAATTCCCTTTATGCTCTGCTGTCTTGATGCATGGTTGTGGCGAGACTTGTCAAGGCACCCAAGTAAAATACTGGTAAGTTACTGTGTCTTTTATAATCAAATTGCCAATAAAAACACCCTACTACTGATGCCTGGAAGCATTTCTGTATACCTCAATAGTGCACGATAGGAAGGGCTTAAGCATTAACAATCAAGACCAAAGGCAGTCTCAGGAATTGAATTTTAATTAGTGTCTTCATATTGCTGAACTTTAAGAAAGTATTGGATGGTACTTACATGAACCTAAAGTACTCTTAATACTTCCCCCATCCTTACATAATGTACGGTTTTGGAAATCATCTTTAAAGGTAAAGTGATTTGTTCATGGCCTGGGGACTGACGAGTTGCATAAAATCAAAGTAATTATTAGCTTTTCACTATAAATGTTTGTTTGTTAAAGGCTGCGGTAACTGATGTGATTTGTTACTTTCACAGTATCTTCTTTACAATAAAACGTCTTATAGTGAATAAATTATAAACCAAACTTTGTTCTGAGCATGTGTTGAATAGTGGGCAGAGATGTTTAAGAGGCAATAGTGGGATGAAAGGTGGTTAGGCTTCATAGAGCCATAAATTACTGTTTCCATTGAAATCTGGGCAAGACTCATTATAAGACTGTACTCTGTACTGTTCATTGCTGGAAATTTCCTGGCGGTTGATAGCACAGCTTGGTGATTAAACATTTAAAAAGCCTGATTTGCTTGGCATAATGACTTCAAGGATGGTCGTAAATGGACAGGAAATAAAATCTATGAAAGTCTTCCAAAGACAATTGCTAACACCATTCATTATCTCATTAATGGAAATACTTACATTTTTGAATTTTTTTCTCGTCGCTGATTTGAAGTTGTAGGAACTCAAATGGAGTGGCATTTTTGTATATAAATTTCTTTTCTTGAATGTCACTCTGTATAATTGTGATCTTTGGGTAAGGTTAAGAATTCCTTGTTGCAGTAATTGGTGCAGCCAACTAATACAAGAAATCACCATTGAGAGCAATACCACCTCAGTATTGCAGTTCTCATTTGTCTGAAACGGGAAGAATGAAATGGCTTCTATTTGGCCATCTTCCATCTTATCATACTTATTTCTCAGTGATTTTCATCTCTTTGGATGTGAAGAGTTACCAGCTGTGGAAGAATTTGCACAATTTGTTGCTTTAATGGTAAGGGTAAGAGCTTCAAAAAGCCATTAAAGTTTTAAGTGCATTTTGAAAGCTATTACATAAAAAAGTGATGCTCAATTGCTTATGTTGTAATATCAAATGTCATGTTCAAATTATTAACAATGAGATGATGTCCACTTTGCCTCTCACCAAGTCCTGAAGCAGGGAAGAGAATTTAAGAACTTTCAGAAAAAAATGTGGTCTGCGAACCAACAGTACCACAAACACAGTGTATCACAACACAGTAACTATCTACTGCATTGTAGTTAAGCAGTGTTGTAGTTTTGTCCTGAATTTAGAGTATTTTGGAAAATATAAGTCCCATGTTCATCATAGCCATCATACAATACATGGGGAGCTTGTCATGTAAAACAAGCACTAAAAGAACAAGTCAGCAATGCTTTGGCACAGGTTTCGTAAACTTTTAGTTAAATACTATTGAACTAATTAATGTTTCCAGTTATCTTCATAAAGCTTTTGTATGCTGTGATGTGCTTTGGGAGCCACAATTTGGAATAGTTGTTGAATGTTGTTTTAAAGAATAGGGATCTAAACTGCATATTTTGATGAGTGTAAGAAACTAATAAAAAATAAGCTTCACTCCCCAGGTCAGTTGTGTATTGAAGTAGTTGCTGACACGTCACTGTCAGACAACCCTGGAGCTCCTTACCTACTACTGTGTTAATTGTCCGTGGGTTCATAGAGTTGTGTGTGATAAAGGGTTTAAGCCTAGTGGCTTGAGATGGTGCTTCAGGGAACAGTAACAACTAAAAGGGCAAAATAAAGCTGCTGCTCCTGAATGTGTAAACAGTCAGAAGCATAATGAGACAATCTTGTATCAGGCAATACTTTATAGTACAGTAAAGATGTTATTATGTGTTAAGATGTGATTATACAACTGCTGGAAAAAGGCATGCATGTAGGCTTCAGTGTTAAAAACTATAGTGGAGGTAAAATGATAAAGTGCAAATAGCTGCCTTTAGTGG
Organism: Schistocerca piceifrons; assembly: GCF_021461385.2. Classification (NCBI taxonomy): domain Eukaryota; kingdom Metazoa; phylum Arthropoda; class Insecta; order Orthoptera; family Acrididae; genus Schistocerca; species Schistocerca piceifrons. Next base: position 497,837,185 of record NC_060138.1, on the reverse strand, counting down.
AACATTGAACTCTAAATGTATTAGGATACTGTAAGATAGGTTTGTCAAACAATGTCATTACTTGTTCTGAATACAATTGGTGCTATAAACACAGGAATAGTCGTTATGTAGCACTTCTTCTGTCTCCTTAACAAAAGTTAAAGTTGGTTGTGTAACAATACATTTTACATCTGGAATAATGTTCTATTATCTTTACCACCTCCCCCCCCCCCCCCCCTTTCGCTTTCACAAACGCAGTCCAACTCCCACTTTGCCACCACCTCCTACAGGCAGGTGACAGGAAGTAACTGGATGTGTGTGTTGCCCACACTAAAGTTAAACAAAACTTAATCAGAAAGCATATTTTGGATGCAGGTAAAACAAGACTTTGTTAGAGGTGCACAAAATAGTTTAAATGATGATCCTTAACAAAGGTTGGCACTATTTATTCTGGTCCCTCTAGAGACCTTAACTTACTACAATACAAAGTGAATTTTGCTACAAACTGGATCATTTTTTAAATATTTGTCGTGCACAGCACAATTATTCAAATATATACCATTAGCTTTAAAAGGACAAGTGGACACTATTGTATTCCTGAATGTGCCCTCTAGATCCAATTATCAAATAAAATCTCTGTTGATGACAAAGAACTATGAGAACACTGAAACAGATGTGATATTGTATCACAAAAGTTTCAAATATGATCAGTGTGTAAATGGCCTGACAGCTGTTTTTCACTTGCAGCCACCACAGAACTGGATCTGGGATTTCCATGTCAGTATGCCAAGGTTTCATCTCTATGATATGTACACATGGCATTTGTGGTGAACACCCTGCTGTCCCCATCGATGTTCTGTGGGAGGAAGAGTGTTACCTATGATCTGGTGAAGTGTAGAATAATTTTAATGCATCTCCAAATTTGACTAAGCTGTTTTAACACTGGTTATAGCCTCATTTACATCTCAATGTGATTTGCAGTTGTCTGATTGAATGGGTTGTGAAAATGCCAGCAAGCATACATGAGACTAAACTTGACAAAACGATGGGGGTATTGCTCATCCTTGTGTGCAAGTCTCATACTTTTGTATCTGGGCTTTGGACCTAACTAGCACTGGCCAAGTTAGAAATACATATTTGTGTTCATAAGTTTGAACTTTTTGCTACTACTACTACTATTACATTTCACAGGAAATATAAAATTTATATATAAAAACGAAGATGAGGTGACTTACCGAACGAAAGCGTTGGCAGGTCGATAGACACACAAACATACACACAAAATTCAAGCTTTCGCAACAAACTGTTGCCTCATCAGGAAAGAGGGAAGGAGAGGGGAAGATGAAAGGAAGTGGGTTTTAAGGGAGAGGGTAAGGAGTCATTCCAATCCCGGGAGCGGAAAGACTTACCTTAGGGGGAAAAAAGGACAGGTATACACTCGCACACACGCACATATCCATCCACACATACAGACACAAGCAGACGTATTTCAGAAAGAGGAAAATAAGACGACAGAAAAGATTTCGAAGTGAAACAGTGACAATAACAAACGTAATTGTTGGATTCAAATTAATGATATCATTATAATAGAAGGAAACATTCCACGTGGGAAAAATTATATATAAAAACAAAGATGAGGACAGGTATACACTCGCACACACGCACATATCCATCCACACATACAGACACAAGCAGACATATGTCTGCTTGTGTCTGTATGTGTGGATGGATATGTGCGTGTGTGCGAGTGTATACCTGTCCTTTTTTCCCCCTAAGGTAAGTCTTTCCGCTCCCGGGATTGGAATGACTCCTTACCCTCTCCCTTAAAACCCACTTCCTTTCGTCTTCCCCTCTCCTTCCCTCTTTCCTGATGAGGCAACAGTTTGTTGCGAAAGCTTGAATTTTGTGTGTATGTTTGTGTTTGTTTGTGTGTCTATCGACCTGCCAACGCTTTCGTTCGGTAAGTCACCTCATCTTTGTTTTTATATATAATTTTTCCCACGTGGAATGTTTCCTTCTATTATAATGATATAGAAATATAAAATTTTACTTACTAAAGGCAAATACATGTTACTAAATCTCCAATCTGAAAATGAATATCCAGTGATGCTCAACAGTGGGCGCCTGATTGGTATTCATTTTTATTTTATATCTGTCATTACTTTATTGAAAGATCTGTACTTTCGTCATAAAGTGCCAGTCTAGAAAGTCAACATTTGACTGCAATTGATCGTGGCAATAAATGTGTGTTTATGTATGACTTCACTCAAAACACGTTGTCGAAAATGAAAGAATGGAAATTGATTAGTTGAGTAAGATTTTGTAATCCAGCATTTATAAGACTGAAAAGCTTACAAATTGTGGTATATTTTGGAGGGGAGCTCAGTGCACAATCCTGCATCTTACTTTTTCCCATGGAAAGTAATATCTTTCCTAATTATTTAGTTTTGTACACACAGTGCATCTTCAATATCGTATTCACCCTGTTTCTGTATTGAAAAATTTGGGAATTTTACATACCAAATGTTTTAGATCTCTATCACTCCATCTCAGAATACACTAAACATCCTGATTAATTTTGTTGTGTATATTTGTCCCTGCTGATTCTATGGACAACTTCCTCATTTCATGTCTAATCAGTCTATATAATTTTCAGCATCATTTTATAGCACATCTCACACTTTCATATCTCTTCTAGTTGTTCCACAGTCCAAGATTCATACCCGTGCAATGCTGTGCTCTAGATGTGCATTCTCGTAAATTGCTTCCTCAAATTAATGCCAGCATTTGATTTCTTTTGGTCAGGAATTCTCTCTTCGCCTATGGTAACTGCTTATGTCTACCTCATTTCTGGAGTTTGGCTTGCTTCCGAGCTAGCAGAACAGCTTTGCTTTATGGTCCCTAGTTTTAATGTTGAGTTTATCACTGATCTCATTTCTCCTACTCCTTGTTACTTTCCGCTTTCTTCAGTTTACTCTCAATCCATAATGTGTGCTCATTAGACTGTTCCAACAGATCCTGCAATTTTTCCCCACTTTCACTGAGATTGCAGTGTCAGTGAATTTTATCATTGAATTCCTTTCACCCTGAATTTTAATGCCACTCTTGAGCTTCCCTTTTATTTTCGTATTTGCTTATTTGATGTACAGGTATGTTGATATATTGCAGTTATTGGGAGGAAACCATTGCAGATGGTAGTGTTGGAACTGAAAGGAGCCACACAGCTTAGAGGAGTGAAAATTAACAAACCAGAAACTAAATATATGAAATTACTTGGATAATTGGTCAGCAGCAGGTTTTAATTTAGGGCATGTAGCACATTTTGAATACCTAGGAGCTAATGTTAAAAAAGTGAATTCCATGTCAATTGAAATAAAAACTTGCATTTTGGTGTAAAAGGGCAGTGCAATGGCAAAGCTGCCATTTGTACTCAGGTGATTCATGTGAAAAGGTTTCTGACATGACTGTGACTGCACAATGGGAATTAAGACTGGACACAGTATGGTAGTGGGAGCTAGACTCTTGGGACATACATTTTGGAAATAGTTTTAGGGAATTCAGTATTCAATGATCCACAGTGTCAAGAGTGTGCTGAGAATACCAAATTTCAGGTATTACCTCTCATCACAACTGAACGCAGTGGCAAACAGCCTTCACTAAACAACCAATAGCAGTGGCATTTGCATAGAAATGTCAGTGCTATCAGACAAGCAACACTTCGTGAAATAACTGCAGAAATCAGTGTGGGATATATGACGAACGTATCTGTTAGGACAGTGGTGTGAAATTTGGTGTGTATGGGCTATGGCAGCAGATGAGTGATGTGAATGCCTTTGCTAAAGCATGAAACAATCTACAGTGCCTCTTCTGGGCTCAAGACCATGTTGGTTGACCCTAGACAACTGGAAAACCAGGCCTGGTCAGACGAATCCAGATTTCAGCTGGTAAGAGCTGATGATGGGGTTCAAGTGTAGCATGGATCCAAGTAATCAATAAGGCACTGTGCGAGCTGGCAGTGGTTCCATAATGGTGTGGTCTGTGTTTACATTTAATGAACTGACCATTGATTGGAAATAGTTATGTTTGCCAACTTGGTCATTTGCAGCTATTCGTGGACTTTGTGTTTGCAAACAATGAAGGAATTGTGGATGCCAGTGCACCACGTCACCACAGACTATAGTAGTTCACGATTGGTTTGGAGATCACTGGACAATTTGAGCAAATGATTTGGACACATTGCCTGACACGAATCTCATCAAACATTTATGAGACATAAGAGGTGTCAGTTCATGCACAAAGTACTTCACTGGTGACACTTTCGCAGTTATAGGCAACTGTAAAGGCAGCATGGCTCAGTATTTCTTCAAGGGACTTCAAACGATTTGTCCATGCCATGTTTAATTACTACACTACACTACACCAGGGATAAGGAGGACCGACACGATATTAGGAAGTATCCCATGGCTTCTGTCACCTCAGTGTATGAGGTTATGATTAGGCCACTTGTTACCCGTAGATGTGAAGCACAGATGCTAATTGGCACTGACGAACAACTACTCAAAACATTTGAATGGAGAATATTACAGAAATTTTTGGAGGGATCTGAAATAATGATGGTACCTGGAGAGCAGGGACCAGTTATGAGTTGGTTGTCTCGTACAGGGAGCTGGTTTTGTAAAACTACTTAAAAGTAAAAGAATAGCCTGGCTGGGGCATTTCCTAATGATTGAGGACACAAGAGCTACAAAGATTTCCCAGTGGAAACTAACAGGAAAAATATTAAAAGGAAGACCACAGAATGATGGCTGGATGACATGGGAGAAAACATCTGTCAAATAAGAAAAAACAAGAAAAAGGGTATAGATAACAGGAGCATTGATCTTGCATAAGGTTGAGGTGTCCAAAGTTCTTTAGGAAGCATGAAAAAGTTTTTTACACTGTTACCTTAGGATTATACCTTTAACTGCTCTGGACATGTTAACGCGTACCTGTACCTGTGTGCTCTGAACGTGTTTACGCGCGTCACCAGTCCTTCCACCTGGTACTCTGAACGTGTATACGTAGTGCCCGGTGGCGCATGTAAACACGTTCAGAGCACACAGGGGCAGGTACAAAGAGGTGCGTGTTAACATGTCCAGAGCAGTTTAAGGGTTATGTCAGATTTGTCCATTGCCCATGTTCATTCTATGTAGAATATTGGCAGGATCCAAATTTCTCTCTTCATCGCACCAGTAGGCTGATAGCAAATACAAGACAACCCAAATTGTATGTCTCCTTTCTTCAGCTGTGTTTCGTTGCTGGTTGTCACAGCTGTTGTTGCAGACAGTGCCACACACATTTATGGCTTCCATGCCGCCTCATAATGTTCTATTGAAGTACTAATTGACCACAGGTCAAAGAGAGTAAGTGATCAGGAGGCAGAAAAACTGCAGAATGATCACTGCCCTAAGTGATCATTTAATCAGTATTATTATGACATTTCTGAAATGGGATGCCTTTGGCATGAGCTAGAATGTCAACTTTGTTCCAGGCCCTGAGCATATAACATTATTACCTCCTCTGGTTTCTGATATTGATGAAGAAAGGACCGCCATTCCTCTAGACACCTCATTGAAAGTGTACCCAGCAGAGTTCAGCCATCATAAAGGCAAAAGAATGGAAATGCTGCGTATTGAAGTCCACTGATGTGTCCAGATAGTTCTGATCACATAGTGTACGTAAACCAAACCTGCTGGAGGCTTAAAGATTTATATATGAACCCATATTATTGCCTTGCCACAAACATTTGTCTGCTGTACGTGAATCAGCTGTTACCCATCTACATGCATTCCTTCAGATGGAATTTTCTAGAGTTGTAACAGTAGTGTTCAGTTTTATAACATCCAGTCAACAAGCGATCATATACTTGAAGCCCAGAGAAACCCACTTCAAAATTTGGTGGAAATGCAATGAAGCTAAAGCAAAATGGCTGCAGGAAAAATCAAAAGGGAATGGTATTTGCAAAATGGAGGCTCCAGAGCTTTGCTAGGCTTTTCAGACAAGTCAGGTAGCAGATAAATGGGAGGATCTGTTAGGTGACAATCAGTTTAGTACTAAGAAAGGCGAAGGCATGAGGAAGACAGTTCTGACACTGCAGTTTATAGTATAGGCAAAATGTAAGAAAAATAGACTTCTATAACATTTGCTGTCCGAATTTAAGCACTGACAATATAGTGTGGTGCAAGATATTTGAAATTTTCAAGAACGTAGTTACATGATATAGTATTAGCTTGTACTATTTTGGCCGCGTAATATCCCGTCTAAAGGCCTTCAAATTTAGTAATCGTGCATGGAAGGCAGCCTGTGAGGCGAGCAATAGACCATTGTGCTAAATCATCCTATTCTGCCCCCTAGAAGGCTTACAGTTCTTTCATGAGTTCACACAGGGCCCTGAGTTATTGCAGCCAATTCTTCCTTGGCTGGTTGCACGTCCTTCACCCTACCCTCCCTCCCTATCCTCGCTCCTTTCCCGTTGCCCCTCCATCCCCTCTCTCGGTGTTCTGATTTATGTTGACCTGGCTAGCCATCTGGTTCCCTGTATTGGTTGCAATTTTGTTCCTTTTGCCTGTTCTTTCATCCTTTTTGGCATTTAGGTCCCCATTTGAGGTTTGATCTCCACTTCAAAATTTCCTGTTTTTTGTGTGAGCCATTTGGGGAAGAACTTCCCTAACATCTACAGTGTGTATTGCTCTCTCCCTTTCCTTCTCCTCTCTCCCTGTCCTCTTCTGCCCCTTTCCTTCTCCTCTCTCCCTGTCCTCTTCTGCCCCTTTCCTTCTCCTCTCTCCCTGTCCTCTTCTGCCCCTTTCCTTCTCCTCTCTCCCTGTCCTCTTCTGCCCCTTTCCTTCTCCTCTCTCCCTGTCCTCTTCTGCCCCTTCCACCTTGCTAGGTCACCAGCACATGTAGCCAGTCTGTGTGGTGGTACCCATATGGCTGAGCCCTCTGACAACACAGGGGTCACACTACTGATATCTGAGCTGTTCCCTCCCCTTGTATGCCAAGGAGTGGTTGCTTGTCTTGGGGCATCTGAGCTCCTTGCAACGGCCGCAGTGCCAGATGGCCCTAGGTGTGGCTGGGTAGTGCCCATGGGGAGAGCCACTGGGTGGTATCAGAACGGATACTTGGTGCAAGAAGTGTAACAAGCTGCAAAAATCACTGTTCTCAAACGTTTCTCTTTTTTAATGGTGAAGGATCATTGAATGCTGCTTCACCTGACCTGGCAACTTTCCTTTCCCTGGCTACACCATGGGCCAGGGTTGCTAGGCTCACCATCTTGGGATTAAACTTTCCCTGTTACCTCATCTGTACTTGGACAGACAGGGACACATTCACCACCACAAACCCACTGTTCTTTGTGGAAAATATTGAGGACAAGTTTGGTGAAGTGGAGTCTCAGTAAGATGTGGTCGGGCTCCCTGTTGATGAAAGCTGCTGCTGCTACCCAATTCGCTGCTCTTCATGCCTGTGAATGTCTTGGCAGCGTCCCAGTTTCTATTACTCCTCATCAACCTCTGAATATGGTCCAGGGAGTGATTTTTTAGAGATATCTCATCGTGTAAACTGGTGAGTAATTCTAGGGTATTTTGGAGCAGTGTGGCGTTCATTTTGTTCGATGTGTGCAGAAGGGTTGCAAAGACAACCGCACCGATACTTGTCTTCATTCTGGCTTTCAAGGGGATACCCTCTCAAGATGAGGTCAAGGTTATGTGCTACAGATGTGTCATGAAGCCATATGTCCCTCCACCTATGCGGTGCTTTCAGTGCTTGCTTTTTGGGCCATATGTCTTTCCACTATACTGCGGAGCCTCAGTGTGGTGACTGTGGACACCCACTCCATGAGGGAAGCCCCTGTGTTGTCACCTATGTGTTTCAATTGTGCTGATCACCACTCCCCTTGCTCGTCCGGCTTCCAAGAGAGGAAAGGAGATCCAAGAATACAAGTCCCAAGATCACCTGTCTTATGCTGTGGCTTGCCAGAAGTGAGAGACTCCATCCAGTGTCACTATCTTCAACTTTTGCCTCCGTTATTTCATTTTCTCCTCCTTCCTCTTCCTTAGCCCAGCTCCATCCCCCTCTCCCCTCCCCCTCCTCCTCTGCAGTTTCCACGACCTTCATTTGGGAGCTGCTCCCTGGCTGAAGTAGTGCCCCCCATCTTCGGCAATTGTCAGTGATTGTGCTCTCACCGGGACCCCTCTCCCAAGCATCTCTGAGGCCGGAAGACTCCTACCACCACTCGGCCACGAGACACACCGTCTGTGCGCCCCAAGGTTGCCTGCTCTTCTGGTTCCCTTGTTGCCCTGCCCTCTTCCACCTCTGAAAGGGGAGGGGGAGGATGAGGAGAAGAAACATAAATCCCAAGACAAGGCGCCCCCCTGAGGTGCCATCTCTCCTTTCGCAACATGAACCTGACATTTTAGTTATAGATGTCACCCCGTCCTTGTCGGTGACGACTTCTGAGTGACATGAAATCGTCTTGGCTTCTGTATGTCTAACTTGGACTGTCGCCATACAGTCATCCAGTGGAATTGCAACAGATACTGTCTTCACCTACCGGAAATGCAATGTCTTGTCTCCTCCTATTCTGCGTTCTTTCTTGCTCTTTAAGAAATGCGTTTTTGTTATAAACACTCGACAACATTTCATCGTTATCGGACATTCTGTTGGAACTGTGCGAGACCCGGTAGCATCTGGTGGGGTGTGCACTTTGGTTCGCTCCAATGTCATTAGTGACTGGATCCCCCTACGTACCAACTTGGAAGTAATAGTGGTTCAAGAGCAAACGACTCCAGCAATCATCATTTGCAATGTCTACCTCCCTCCAGGTAGGCTACTTCCTTACATTGAATGTCAACCTTAATCCAGCAACTCTCGCCTCTGTTTCTCCTCCTTGGGGACTTCAGAGCCCACCATCCACTGTGCTTGAAATGTCACTTAAATGGGGAGGGGTCTCCTAACTGACCAACTTATCACGGACTCCGATTTGTGTCTCCTCAATGATTAAGTTCCCCCTGAACCATGGACCTTGCTGTTGGTGGGGAGGCTTGCGTGCCTCAACGATGCAGATAGCCGTACTGTAGGTGCAACCACAACGGAGGGGTATCTGTTGAGGCCAGACAAACGTGTGGTTCCTGAAGAGGGGCAGCAGTCTTTTCAGTAGTTGCAGGGGCAACAGTCTGGATGATTGACTGATCTGGCCTTGTAACACTAACTAAAACGGCCTTGCTGTTGTTGTACTGCGAACGGCTGAAATCAAGGGGAAACTACAGCCGTAATTTTTCCCAAGGGCATGCAGCTTTGCTGTATGGTTAAATGATGATGGCGTCCTCTTGGGTAAAATATTCCAGAGGTAAAATAGTCCCCCATTTGGATCTCCGGGCGGGGACTACTCAAGAGGACATCGTTACAGGAGAAAGAAAACTGACATTCTACGGATCGGAGTGTGGAATGTCAGAGCCCTTAATCGGGCAGGTAAGTTAGAAAATTTAAAAAGGGAAATGGATAGGTTAAGGTTGGATATAGTGGGAATTAGTGAAGTTCGGTGGCAGGAGGAACAAGACTTCTGGTCAGGTGAATACAGGGTTATAAATACAAAATCAAATAGGGGTAATGCAGGAGTAGGTTTAATAATGAATAAAAAAATAGGAGTGTAGGTAAGCTACTACAAACAGCATAGTGAACGCATTATTGTGGCCAAGATAGACACGAAGCCCACGCCTACTACAGTAGTACAAGTTTATATGCCAACTAGCTCTGCAGATGACGAAGAAATTGAAGAAATGTATGATGAGATAAAAGAAATTATTCAGGTAGTGAAGGGAGACGAAAATTTAATAGTCATGGGTGACTGGAATTCGAGAGTAGGAAAAGGGAGAGAAGGAAACATAGTAGGTGAATATGGATTGGGGCTAAGAAATGAAAGAGGAAACTGTCTGATAGAATTTTGCACAGAGCATAACTTAATCATAGCTAACACTTGGTTCAAGAATCATAAAAGAAGGTTGTATACATGGAAGAATCCTGGAGATACTAAAAGGTATCAGATAGATTATATAATGGTAAGACAGAGATTTAAGAACCAGGTTTTAAATTGTAGGACATTTCCAGGGGCAGATGTGGACTCTGACCACAATATATTGGTTATGAACTGTAGATTAAAACTGAAGAAATTGCAAAAAGGTGGGAATGTAAGGAGATGTGACTTGATTAAACTGACTAAACCAGAGGTTGTACAGTGTTTCAGCGGCAGCATAAGGGAACAATTGACAGGAATGGGGGAAAGAAATACTGTAGAAGACGAATGGGTAGCTCTGAGGGATGAAGTAGTGAAGGCTGCAGAGGACCAAGTAGGTAAAAAGACGAAGATGGATACAGCCTACAGGAAAATTAGAGACCTTTGGAGAAGAGAGAGCCACTTGTATGAATATCAAGAGCTCAGATGGAAACCCAGTTCTAAGCAAAGAGGGGAAAGCAGAAAGGTGGAAGGAGTATATAGTGTGTCTATACAGGGTGACGTTCTTGAGGACAATATTATCGAAATGGAAGAGGGGGTAGATGAAATGGGAGATATAATACTGCGTGAAGAGTTTGACAGAGCACCGAAAGACCTGAGTCGAAACAAGGCCCCCGCAGTAGGCAACATTCCATTGGAACTACTGACGGCCTTGGGAGAGCCAGTCCTGACAAAACTACCATCTGGTGAGCAAGATGTATGAAACAGGCGAAATACCCTCAGACTTCAAGAAGAATATAATAATTCCAATCCCAAAGAAAGCTGGTGTTGACAGATGTGAAAATTACCGAACTATCAGTTTAATAAACCACAGGTGCAAAATACTAACGCGAATTATTTACAGACGAATGGAAAAACTGGTTGAAGCCGACCTCGGGGAAGATCAGTTTGGATTCTGTAGAAATGTTGGAACACGTGAGGCAATACTGACCCTTCGACTTATCTTAGAAGCTAGATTAAGGAAAGGCAAACCTATGTTTCTAGCATAGACTTAGAGAAAGCTTTTGACAATTTTGACTGGAATACTCTCTTTCAAATTCTAAAGGTGGCAGGGGTAAAATACAGGAAGCGAAAGGCTATTTACAATTTGTACAGAAACCAGATGGCAGTTACAAGAGTCGAGGGGCATGAAAGGGAAGCAGTGGTTGGGAAGGGCGTGAGACAGGGTTGTAGCCTATCCCCGATGTTATTCAATCTGTATATTGACCAAGCAGTAAAGGAAACAAAAGAAAAATTTGGAGTAGGTATTAAAATCCAGGGAGAAGAAATAAAAACTTTGAGGTTCGCCGATGACATTGTAATTCTGTCAGAGACAGCAAAGGACTTGGAAGAGCAGTTGAACGGAATGGACAGTGTCTTGAAAGGAGGATATAACATGAAAGTCAACAAAAGCAAAACGAGGATAATGGAATGTAGTCAATTTAAGTCGGGTGATGCTGAGGGAATTAGATTAAGAAATGAGACACTTAAAGTAGTAAAGGAGTTTTGCTATTTGGGGAGCAAAATAACTGATGATGGTCGAAGTAGAGAGGATATAAAATGTAGACTGGCAATGGCAAGGAAAGCGTTTCTGAAGAAGAGAAATTTGTTAACATCGAGTATAGATTTAAATGTCATGAAGTCGTTTCTGAAAGTATTTGTATGGAGTGTAGCCATGTATGGAAGTGAAACTTGGACAATAAATAGTTTGGACAAGAAGAAAATAGAAGCTTTCGAAATGTGGTGCTACAGAAGAATGTTGAAGATTAAGTGGGCAGATCACGTAACTAATGAGGAGGTATTGAATAGAATTGGGGAGAAGAGAAGTTTGTGGCACAGCTTGAGTAGAAGGAAGAATCGGTTGGGAGGACATGTCCTGAAGCCTCAAGGGATCACAAATTTAGCATTGGAGGGCAGCGTGGAGGGTAAAAATTGTAGAGGGAGACCAAGAGATGAATACACTAAGCAGATTCAGAAGGATGTAGGTTGCAGTAGGTACTGGGAGATGGAGCTTGCACAGGATAGATTAGCATGGAGAGCTGCATCAAACCAGTCTCAGGACTGAAGACAACAACAACAACGATGGTTCCCCTAGGCACTTCAGTACTGTTCTCGGCACCTTCTTCGCTATTGATCTCACAATCTTCTCGCCTGCCCTCTTGGTTTCCCTACATTTGTCAACCAATGATGACCTTTGTGACAGTGGCCACTTTCCGGTGATTCTGTCATTCCCCTGCTGCCACCAGGCAGACGGGTCCCTATGTTGGGCATTCTGCAGGGCCAATTGGCCTTTACATAGTCTACTGTCCACTTTTGCACCTCCCTCTCAAATTCCATTGATGTAGTCGCACAAGGCATCTCGGCCACTGTTCTTCATGCTGCTGGCACTGCTGTTCTATCCACAGGTCCCAGTCATCGACTGGTACCATGGTGGACCAAGAATGTCGCTGTCCAGGACCGCCAAAAGGCACTGCAGCGATTTAAGTGACACCCTTCACAGACCAACCGCCTCACTTTTAAGTGGAGGCTCATTAACCTATTAAGCAGAGTAAACAGAAATTCTGGGAGCACTGTGTGTCCTCCCTGGGGACATATGCCTCTTCATCACAGGTTTGGTCCAAGCTCCGTAGCCTTCTGGGGTGCCAGCAACAGTCAACTGCACAGGGTCTTAACCTCAAATGTGCTCGGTGCACTGATCCATTGGTCCTAATGGAACATCTCGCGACACACTTTGCGATGGCATTGGCATCCTCTTCCCATCCTACCACCTTTCTCCGACAGAAATGCAGGGTTGAATAGACATCCCTGTGTTTCACTCCGCACCGCACTGAGCCCTATAATGCACCCTTCACTGAATAGGAATTCTTGCAGGCTCTTAGCTCTTAAAGAGACGGTCCGGATTCCACCAAGAACCAAATGATCCAACACTTGGATGTTCCCCAGAGGCAACATCTCCTCTGGTGTTGGGGGACTGGTCCTTCCAAAAGCAAATTACTCACTCAGAATGTATGTCTGATTCTCTCAGGTTCATATAATTAGCCATTTTCTGTTAAGAGCTGAGCTCTGAAGCATTCAGAGTACACGAATTTTGTCATAACACACATGGCCACTATGAAGAGAATCTAGGAGAAATCTCTCTTAAGTTGGCTGATGATGAATATGAATATTGATTGGGATATACTATTTTTGACTTGGTGAAATTTACAGCCTTTGCAAATTCTTTGCAGAGCCATTCTGTGACGCCCATGTTTGCTTTGTAACTTGACCTGCCAAAGCTGGGACTGAATGATGTCCACCAATCTACTAATATAGAAGTGTGTTTCAGCTGCACTGTTTAAAAAGGCCTCCTTTCCATTTCTTATTTGTCTGCAGGATCATCACTTTATCAGTATTGTACTCGCCACCAATGTGCACTATATGCACATGAAGTGAAGAGAGACTTGGCTTTCCTTAAGAGCTCACAGCCAAAATCACAAACATAAACACATTTTGATGACAACTGCATTAAGGTATTCAAGCAGTTGTGCGTTTATGCTGTACAGTATTCTGTAAGGATGTAGCCATCTAGAGAAGCATAAGGAGCATTCCACAGTGTGTTATTAGTAGAGACCTGAAAAATATAGCTGCAAATTCTGCCTCAAAATTTGAAAAGTTAATGTATCTAACAAACTTTATTTAATAGGGAATTGTATCCAGGTGAACTATTTTATCAGAGATAGTTTGAAATAAGTTAATTTTCTACATGTAAATATCAGAAATGTAACCAATTCTCAGTTACTGGTATTGCACATCATCTAGTGAAGCCCAATTTGGATGATATGTCTAGTAACTAGTTCAAAAGTTGGTGTAATGTGGATACTGTAATCTGGCAGTTTTAGGTATCTGATGTTTTGAGATTTTGATTGTGTGAAATACTGGTAGATGTTGGGGCCTGAAGTACATCATTTATAATACTGCCAGTATACCCCTGTCAACAAAGGAAAACTAAGATGGAAAAACAGATGCATACACAAACTTTGTACAGTGGTAGGGGTATGCCGTGAACAGCTCCTAATAATCTTGACCAGTGGGATGTGATTATGGGGATGAGGCATTTAAAGGTCAAATTATATGATTTTCTTAAATAACGCGAAAGCTGCAGCTTCTAATGAAAATGTTTACCAGTAAGAGAAATAAACTATTACCAATTTAATTTTTGATCTAGGGCTAATAGTTCCAACATTGAAAGGGATTCAGAAATCAAAATTGTTATAAATTCTGTTTCAATGGGAAAAAGTTGTTGTTCAGTGAAGTGGTGTGAGAAGAAAATGTGTACCACAGGCTTGTGCACTAGAGCCATATTGAGAGAAGATGTGAAATGAAATGAAATGGATTGGGTGGTGGACACACATGTGACGGAGGGTAGGTCATGCAGTTTCTTCCTTAACAAGTACTCAATCTGAAGACTGAGCAGACCCCCGCCCCTCCTCCCAAACCCCCGCCCCCCCCCCCCCACCACGCCCCTGTCTCCTCTGCACTCCCCCCCACACGCCTCTGTGTCTCCTCTGCACCCTGGCCCCCCCTCCTCCAGTGTGACTACGTTCTCAATTTGTACTTCTGTTCATTTACAAACAAAATAAATTTAGATGCAAATTCTGCCATAAATACACAGGTGTCTCTAAAATTAAAGCAACAAACGAAAATTTTGTGGTAAAACATTATAGACTGCTCACAGGAAGGTAGAAATAATGTAAAGAAAACAAAATGTAAACAACTGCATTACAGAAAACTTTGTTTTTTCCACCTTAACAGATTTGCACACACATCCCGACAACTGGTTAATGTGGTCACTATAGGATGTGACCACCTCTGGCAGGAATAGAGGCTAAATAGTGTCTGAGCATGCTGTGAATAATGTCATCAGTGTCATGTTGAGACAATGACTCTCATCTATTGTGCGGAGCTGCTTGCAAGTCTTGGAGAGTGGCTGGAGGATGTTCATGTGATGCAACCTGTCTGTCTAGTGCATCCTAGACATGCTCAATGGGACTCAATTTGGGAGAGCTGGCAGGCCACACCATGAGTGCAGTATCTTCCATTTCCAAAAAAACCACTCGTGCTTTATGATGTTGAGCATTATTGTCCATCAATACGAAGTCTGGACACACAGCACCTCTTAACATCTGTACATGAGGTCCCAAAATCGTGTCACGGTACTGGACAGCGGTTAAACCTTTCTAATTCACCAGTACAACGGCATGAAGAGGTGTTACAATGGTCAACATAATTGCTGCCCACATTGTCAGCGGTTCTCCTCAATATTGCTCAGTTTCCACAGTGTTCGGGTCCTGAAATTGTGTTCCACATTCCATTCGGATGCGAATCTGTTGAGAATCACTCTCCAAACCAAATTGGGAAACATCTGTCAAAAGAACATTGGCCCATTCTTAGACTGTCCAGGTGGTATCTTGATGACTCCACACTTGACGTTTCCTTTGTGAAGATGCGTCAGAGGCACACATTCAGAAGTTCTCCGACAATAAGGGCCACAGTCGAAGCCTTCTCTACACTGTTTGCCTTCTACAACATATCCAGTGGATTCTGTGAGGTCCGATGCCAATTGTTATGCAGCACTAAGGCTGTACCATCATGCCTTTACAGCCAAATAATGGTCCATTCCATCTGATATCATGTGAGATTGGCCCAGCCCTGGTCTCTGTGATACAGTTTCTGGTCTCTCTAAACTGTCGCCATATCCAAGAAACATAACGGTTTATGTTAAGTCATCAGGCCACGTGAGTTTGCAGCTGTCCTGCTTCCATTGTTCCTATCGCCCTTCACCACAGAGTGTGTGGTAGGTGTCTTCTGTGTGCCATAACTGCACCATCTGTGACTGAGAACACAGCGATCGTGGGTGTAGGACTACCCAACAATACTCTGTTTGATAGTGCCCAGATGTCATGGTTTTCTGTTGACAGTTTGTATGATTATATCATGAATTAAACACAGGATAGGGAAAAACCAGTTTGTTGCTTCAGTTTTGGACACGTGTAGTTTCTGTATTTTCAGATCTCTAGTTACATTAGCAGTTCCGAAGACGGCGGGTACCCCTCTATTCCAGTACTTTTTAATTACTCTTCATTTTATTGTGAAGCCTAAATATTACTGCATCTGTCTTGGGTAATTAATTGTGCAATAAAATTGAGCAATGTGTGTAGTTTTGTAATAGGGGAACTTTGCGTAAGGAAATGGTGTTATCTTGGGATACTTTACTTGAATGGTTGGAACATTCTCCACTCATTAGGAGAGATCACCAGCAAAAGCTCCCCTCACTCCCTGTTCCTACTTGTTCAGTTACTATATAGTGTATAAGCAGAGACAAGGTCCATGTTCAAAAGTACTTGTATTTTTGGAATAGTTCTGGACTAATTCCAACATCCTCAATATAAACCTATATGTTGCATTTGATGTAAACGGATGTGTTGCATTTCTTTTGGATTGTTATTGTACGCTGCTTAAATGTTAGTTGTAACTTTTGCATTACTTCCAGTGCCGTGAAGTGTGTGAGACCGTTACAGATCTCCCGCTGAGGAAAATATTAATAGGGAATGTTATTGCTACATTAGCTTAAAAAATGAACCAAATTTTCAGTTGTAAACATGTAATGAATTAATGTTTGTTAATAGTTTGCAGTTACAATTTTGGGAGACATCATTACAAGTTACTGACATAAGCCCTGGTGGCTGAATGGACATGACAGTCTAAGGAACCTCTGTGGAAATTACTGTTGTCCAAAAGGTATGTTTACTGAGTCTTTCACAAATTTGTTGCTGTTGTGTCACAGTGTAGCAAAGACAAGCCTCATTTTGAGACAAAAATCAGTACTTTTATCAGATTAATTTGTTTTTACTTTTGAATACATTGTGGGAGTGAACAATGATCAATGTTGTTACAGATATTTACTATCAAAAACAGTCTTGATCACAAATTATTTATTCTGATGACTGGTTTTGACTAAAACTGTGGTCATCTTCAGACCAATGAGTAAGAATCTCCTTCTGATGGTAAATCACTACGCTCTGATATACCATCAGAAGGAGGTTCTTACTCATTGGTCTCAAGATGACCACAGTTGTGGTCGAAACCGGTCACCAGAATAAATAATTTGTGATTAAGACTGTTTTTGATAGTAAATAATTTTTTTTGCCTGCTGCTTTGACAGTTTATTTCATAATTTTTCCGACGAACACATTATTTCATTGTACTAAAGTGTGCCAATTAATAGGGAAAAGCTCATATTTTACAAGGAATTGAAGTTGGTTACCTGTAACAAAGTTTCAGCCCAATTGTTGGACTCCTTGTGGACTACTGCTGCCTTGACTGTGAACGATAGTTGTAGGTCCTCCCTCCAGTTCAGTTGAGTACTTGTATGTGTAGCAACGTGTGCTATTTCTGTATTCTCGTGAGGAAAACTAAAATGGATATTTCACCCAATAAGTGGCAAAAATACTTGCCCTTCATGAACAAGCATTTGTGATTGTAGGAGTCATTGCTTCTGTTGTTGGTGTGGAGAAAGTCTAGTGTTTAAGGGGTTACTAGGTCATACAGTGGTACTACCTAATTGTCTCCAAAGAGAAAAGGCAGATGTGGATGAAAACAAAAAACCATTTCTAGAACTGGTTGAAACTGAGTCTTTAATGGTACAGCGTTGGCTTCTTGATTGTGTGTCAAAGGTGCAAAAGCCAGTAAAGTAGCAGTTGTTAAAACCTTGAAGAAGAAAATTTTGGCATGGGCCAAATTATAAAACTCATGGACCTCCAGTAATTTGAAAGTGTAATTTCATTGTTGAACCCCACTTTGTTGAAGGATACAGAGCAAGGGTTGTCAGGTGAAGCACATGTGGGACAATGAGCTGAGCATCTGGAACAGACTGTAAAATACCCTCCCAAAAGAAATGTTTAGAGGTTTCTTCATGGCATGTGGCCCTGGGGCACTAGTTCCAGTTGATAGCATGGAAATCCTTAGCACAGGATTGTACCATTCCTACTGACCTTCGCAGGTGGTTAAGGAAAATTTCAACATGAGCTAGTGCTGTGCCATACTTATAAAGCACTCAGGACTTTCATGGAAGAAAACATTAATGGTGTTTCATTGACCTGGTAATTCACCACACATCAGTCCCATCAAGAGTCTGTGGAGTATTGTCAAAGGGCATCTTGGTAAAATAGACTGTACAGCAAAAGTATGCATATTAGTAAATGTAGTGAAAGCGTAGTTTCTAGACAGTGTGTACAAAAAATGTACTCTAACCTAGTCAAATCCTTGCTTCAGCAGATTCAGAAGCTCATTAAAACAAAAGGAGCACAAATTAGTTATTAACATTCAGTAAGCTACTACTGCATTACACATATAGTATAAATGGGCACAATTAAAAGTTTTTCTTGTCCCAATTAATTTGCACACTGTTGTACACTGCCTGACAAGAGTGAACCACATAGAAGGAGAGGAGGAAACAAAATGATGCTTCATGGATTGAGAGGGAATGTGATGCTATTTCAGTGATTACTAAATTAAGTCAAATTTAGAAAGAACTGGGCAATATGAGCCCACTTCTTAGTATTGTATTGCCTCTGGACTAGATGCATACACTATTTTGGTTGGGAAGAGTGTCATGAAGCTGTTGTATGCTCTCCTGAGGCAAGCTGGCCCACAACTGTTGTAGCTGATCCCTGATATACTGGAAACCGACACTGAGATGGAGGTGATGTCTGAGCTGGTCCAACACTTTTTCTATCGGGAGCAGGGTTGAAGATCTTGGTGGCCATGGGAGTATGTCAGCATCATGCACACAGTTCATGAATATGTGTTGTGTGTGGATAAACATAGTCCATTCAAAAATGACACCACAATACTATCCTGAGAGGTAATATGACAAACAAGGCAGGGCATCTCCAGATCACTGGATGAATGGCGCCTCTTTCTGGGATGCCGAGAAATGTCATCCAGTTAGGGCACAACCACAATTAATCGCTGAACAGTGCAACACCATTTATCAGCAGTCTGTGCTGGCCAGTCATAACCCCGAGCCCAAATTTTGCCATTTGTGTTGTTTCCAACAGGCTATACATGGAGTAATAATTCCCTAGTCCACCTGCTACTAGCCTCCGACCAATGGTGCAGGAAAATGTAGAATGTTGCAGGCAGACCACTACTTGTTTTCGTAAACAGGTGGCAAAGGGTTTATGATGTGCCTGGTTCACAATACAGCAGTCCTCCCTTGTGACAGATGTGGTAGATGGTAACTTTGATGACAAATATAGTTGGTCTTTTGTTCTTGTTTGGACATTATTGGACCACTGTCACATCTTGACGCCCCACAAATCTGGCCCAACAGAGACCTACAATGAACCCCTTTCAAACTCTGTCAGGTGTTGATAATGCTGTCTGACATTAGTGTGGGGCATCTGTGCCCTTCATAATGACTGCTCAGCATCTGATGGTGTTCAGCTTATATAACCTACCAGGCATGGTAACAGCAGTAAAAATGAACAAAACTAATGCACTCTGAATGTTCTACGTCCCACAGAGAGATCAACTCAAGTCACTTAAATACACTACTGGCCATTAAAATTGGTACACCACGAAGATGACATGCTACAGACGCGAAATTTAACCGATAGGAAGAAGATGCTGTGATATGCAAATGACTAGCTTTTCAGGGCATTCACACAAGGCTGACATGAAAGTTTCCAACTGATTTCTCGTACAAAACCAGCAGTTGACCGGCGTTGCCTGGTGAAACATTGTTGTGATACCTCATGTAAAGAGGAGAAATTCGTACCATCACGTTTCCGACATTGATAAAGGTCGGATTGTAGCCTATCGCGATTGCGGTTTATCGTATCAAGACATTGCTGCTTGCATTCGTTGAGATCCAATGACTGTTAGCGGAATATGGAATCGGTGGGTTCAGGAGGGTAATACGGGATGCCATGCTGGATCCCAACGGCCTCGTATCACTAGCAGTCAAGATGACGGGCATCTTATCTGCATGGCTGTAACGGATCGTGCAGCCACGTCTCGATCCCCGAATAAACAGATGGGGATGTTTGCAAGACAACAACCATCTGCACAACAGTTTGATGACGTTTGCAGCAGCATGGACTATCAGCTCGGAGACCGAGGCTGCGGTTGCCCTTGACGCTGCATCGCAGACAGGAGCACCTGTGATGGTGTACAAGACGACGAACCTGGGTGCACGAATGGCAAAACGTCAATTTTTCCCCGGATGAATCCATGTTCTGTTTACAGCATCATGATGGTCGCATCAGTGTTTGGCGATATCGCGAAGAACATACATTGGAAGCGTTTATTCGTCATCGCCATACTGGCGTATCACCCGGACTAATGGTATGGGGTGCCATTGCTTATGCGTCTCGGTCACCACTTGTTCGCATTGATGGCACTTTGAACAGTGGATGTTACATTTCAGATGGGTTAAGACCCATGGCTCTACCCTTCATTCGATCCCTGCGAAACCCTATATTTCAGCAGGATAATGCACGACCGCATGTTGCAGGTCCTGTACGGGCCTTTCTGGATACAGAAAATGTTCGACTGCTGCCCTGGCCAGCACATTTTCCAGATCTCTCACCAATTGAGAACGTCTGGTCAATGGTGGCCGAGCAACTGGCTCATCACAATACGCCAGTCATTACTCTTGATGAACTGTGGTATGTTGTTGAAGCTGCATGGGCAGCTGTACCTGTACGTGCCATCCAAGCTCTGTTTGACTCAATGCCCAGGCGTATCCAGGCCGATATTACGGCCAGAGGTGGTTGTTCTGGGTACTGATTTCTCAGGATCTATGCACCCAAATTGCGTGAAAATGTAATCACACGTCAGTTCTAGTATAATATATTTGTCCAATGAATACCCGTTTATCATCTGTATTTCTTCTTGGTGTAGCAATTTTAATGGCCAGTCGTGTACTTGCTGATGATGTCTACATGCAGGAAGTTAGTGCCACTGACCAAGTCTTCCAAATGCTTTTGTTTCTGCTGGCATTGTACATACAAGACCCCATTTAGTCATATAATTATTTTTTATTTATGAGCAACAGCACTTTTGTTACATTTGCAATATGAATATTTGTACTGGTCAATGTTTTGTGATAAATAAAATCTCAATTGAAGAAACTGACTTTGTGTTGCTTTTTCCTCAGTCTCTCTTGTTGTCTAGTAATAATTAGTATTGTAAGTTTAGATAGACTGAAAAAATGTCTTATTGAAGAAGAAATGTAAAATACTGAACGAGAAACAATAGTTTCTAGTAAACTGTAAAGCTTCTTTGCTGAGCATAACTTGGTAATGTCTTTACAGTTTGAATTGCATAAATGCTTATTTAGAAAGAACCATTTTTGTTCATGCTGAAATAAGAATAATTGCCTCATTGGCGTTACATGTAAGATGAATTTTGCTGTGGTCACTATTAATATGAAGACACATTGCATGCTTGGGAGTCATATTCTGTAACAGAGGATTCTAGTACATGACAAATTATGCGAAAATAAAACTAAGAATGGAAGACATAATGCATTTTAGCAAGGATTTTTAAAACTAACTTTTTTGTTAAATGTGTAGTGCAGATGGGAATCAAAGACATTTTGAAAAAGCAGAGAGCTGATGTATTGTGGACAATATCTTCGAACTACCAAAAAGTCAATTTTAGAATTCTTAGCAACTAAACAGAAATTACTTTCTTGAAATCTACTTCAGTGACTACACATAAAATGTGATGTTACGTTTAATACCTTGTTAATTAAATGGATAGCAAATAAAACTTCAATCAAATACTAAATGAACTGTTTAATAAATGTAGTTTGGTTTTCTGGAGGATTTTTGATGTAAAACACTTGGTCATATTGTTTTACAATCACAAAGTAATCCTCCAGGGAACACAGAAAAAATGGTTGAGCAATAAGAGTAAGATTTGACTACACATCATACAGACTTCAAAAACCTTAGCATTCCTGATACTCTTGAGCTAATGCATGTACCACACTGTTCTTTTAAAATACAGGTTAACTGGTAGCTGGAAACTGAATGACCATTAATACAGATTAAAAGTATACCTTGTGAAAAAGTCCTATGAATTGACGTGGGAGAGAAATGTGCAGGAAGTTTTTTTAACTGCTTTGATAAGTGTCAAACACATCCCTCACATGAAAACGGATTGCATATAGGTTATAGAAGGTGGTTAAATTTTAACATGCTGGTACAGTGAACTACAGAAAGTAATTGTTTCAAATACTCTGCTGAATATTTTGTGTTTAAAACAGTTTTTAGTGCATTTGTTGCTTTACAAGTAATCATCCACTACAGGCAATGTCGCTAATGCACACTAGTCTGATGTCGGTGGTTTGAATCCTTTTGATGGCATCAAGTTCCTGGTCCTAAGTCTTTGCGCTGATGTTTTGGATTAATTCCGAAACTTTGCAGTTCATTTCAGAATGAGTGCATGTAATATGACCCTTGAAAGGGGTGTTGACAATGGCAGCTGTTATGGCACTATTTGAAAGCAAGCACTGCTTTATATATTCATAATCAACAACAACAATGTAAGCAAAATGCTGTTACGTACCTGCAGCACTGCCACCACCAGTCTTGGACACTATATAATTACACATTATACAATCACACTTCACTGGTTAAAAAATGTTCATGTTAGATGAAGCAACTATCTTCAATTGTTGAAGCATTAGTGTGAATCTTAAGAAGTAAGTTTTCATTGGTGACAATACAGTTCACAATGCTGCTCAGTGTCAACAAAGACTACACACTTGTAATTTGGGGTAGGTGTTAATTTTGCATCAGCTTAGTGATTGAAATAAATGTTCAACAGTTCTCGTTATAAATAAAATATTCTTAAACATGTTTAGACAAAATAACTTCACCCAAGAACTGTATAAAAGAAATTTTAAATTAATGAATTAATATTAACTAATTGTTTTAGTGATATTAAAAATTACGAAGATGACTTATCACATTAATTGAAGGAGTGTAGTGAAAAATATGCAATTTCCTCCATTATACATCCTGAGTGCATACAACGCCATCTGTTTGGGTGAAAAAGTATGTGCAGACTTTCATATTGTAGCATGTCAGTTCTGGTGTAAAACACCCATGGAAAAGGGACAGTTTATTGCAAACCTAATAGCTGATTGCTAGTAAACCAGACACAATTAGGGCAGTTAGAAACTGCATTTTTCATCAGATTAAGGAGTTAAATAATGGTTTTAGATCAAAAAGCTAAATTGAGCCAAAGATTAAGAATCAATCTATGAGGCAACATGTAGACTGTAAAATGGCCATTGCCAGCTGCAGCAGAGCTTTGTGCCTGTTGTTGTGGCCTGGCAGTGAAACATGTCACTTTGTGTGCGGCAGTCGAGTTGATGTATACATCTGGAGCACATTCGGAGCTTTGGTCGTTGTGGATAACATACAGATAACTGATTGGGACTCGGATCATGGTGGCCAACACAAGCAAAGGAGTGAGCCAAAATATAAAACACTGGGTTTTAAAAAGAAATGAATGTTACGTATAGTTGGGCTTCAATGGAATCAGAATATTATGCAAAGCCAGGAGAATATTACCTGGCAGGAAGGCGCACAAATGACCGGATTAAATAACATTACAAACTGTACTGTAAAATTCTAAGCAAAGTCAATACAGCATCAAAATATACAAACATTTCAAGAAAAAAATAAGTCTCTAGCAATAAGAGAAATATAACGAACATAATAAAAGATGAAACAGGAAACTAGAAACAACAGATGGTAAATTCATTTAAAAATACACAACATACTAATGAAGATATTACCAAAATGGCAGAAACTTTTAATACCTGCTTTTTTTATAATAGCGGATGATGTTCAAACTCTTAGTAGATAGCTTACAGTTTCTAAGAAAAGCTTCTCCAAGTGTATTGCATGAAGTGTAACTGAGGTGGAAAGTGGGTATCAGCCTCACATTAAGTATGATGTGAAAAAGTAGGGTGGTCACTCACCAGTCCTCGTCATTAATTCTAGCTGTGGTTTTGGTCTGAGACTGATATGTGCCTCACTACATCCTGGAAGTGGTGCACTAGCACACTCAGCTACCTGGCTGAGTTACCTATGTAATGCATATTATCACGTTGATAGTTTCCCAGACATGCTTAACACTCATAATAACAAGGGGTTCCTTTATGCCTATCTTTTGAATACATTGTAATGTAATCAGTCAATTTATATTGTAAAGTTTTGAAGAAGTACTTAAAATGTATTTTCAAGTTTCCAAGTGTTATAAAATTTTGAGTAAAACTCATCCAAAAAATGTAAGTCTCACTACTAGCAAGGATTCCAAATGAAAAAGACAAGAACAAAAAATGAATTAGTGAAAAAAGTAGCTACATTCTTTTAAACAACCTTTGTTCCAAGTGCTGAATGCCTAGCCCATATGCACAAAATTCTGCTGACCCCCGTGGAGCTTTTGTTGGTGCCCGTAACAGCTCTCATTGTGTGCCACGTCTGATATATCCTAAAAACGACGACAAATTTCACTGTTACTTTCTGGTTGAAGTTGAATAATGACATTCTCAATAGCTTCTTCCGTCAGTGTGTGTCTGTTCCAGTATTCGTCCTCAATAGATTTCAGTTTTATCACACGCCTTCCTCCAGTCGCCTTTTGTAATGTCCTTTATTGCAGCCATAGTCACTTGTTGGAACGCTGTTGACGTTGTTCGACGAAACTTTGTTAAATTTCACATAAGTCCGATTGGATTCAGAACACAGTTGTAGGGTGAAAATTGTAACACTGTTAAGTCCTTTCTCGGATTCTTTTAGTACTCTATCTACTGTACAGTGTGGCTCAGGTTTGTAAGCCCCACAGCTTCCAAGAGCTCGTTGCGTGTTGTAAGGATGAGCCAGATAGCAGGGGATTTTATTTTTATTTGCTTTCAAAAGTTACTTTATTCGCTTATGGTCAAGCCTTAGCCGGCAACGTCGGCTGCCTGTAATTTTCTCGTCCTACGGTCTGGCAACAGCAAGTCAGCAAGCATGTTGATCGCGCACTTCCTCCGTGTGCTGACGAGGTAACGCCGCCCAGGCGACGACGCTGACCAGGCTCTGGAAATTTTCATGCCGCCCCCGCTGGTTCCTCGGCTTCTGACCAATCAGGGCGTTGGAAGGTGCGTGGTCGTGTTGGATGTAGCCGACCGCCCGCCACTGGGCCGCTCTCGCTCGCTCTCTCTCTCTCTCTCTCTCTCTCGCTCTCTCTCTCTGCCGCTCGCCCTGTAGCTGTGGACACCACCCACCTCTGCCTGTGCTGCGGCACCGTGGACTTCGTTTTCAGTAGCCGCCACGCCGTTGGGACTCGTCCAAATGGTAGACAAAAAATTTCATGAACTATGTTTCGCCCGCCACTACGCTCTGGCTCACCTTCGCCTCCCTAGGCCTGACTATGTGACCCATTTCAGTGCATTTACTGCCGATAAATGGCTTTTTACCTAAAACTGTCCTAATGGTTTATTCCCATCCACCGCCTTCCACTCCTAAGTTAGCTCATCCTGTGCAGTGTTAAATCCGTACCGAACGGAATTTTATGCCTAGTCATCCATGATTGTGAGAAGATGTGTTAGGCACTTTATTTTCGTGAACACAATGGTAGGGTGCGTTGTCTAAGACCACAACATTTCCACCTGAAATATTGAGCATTAGGCGCTCTTGCATCCATTTTATACAATTTTCACAGTTCATTTCGTTGTGATGATCTTCCGATGTTGATCTCGAATCAAAGATGAGCTTGGCATCCTCAGTGAACCCCATTTCTCCTCCTGCATGAACCACTATTGCTCTTTGCCCAGATCTTTCATTTTTCCGCTCATTTGGTACGTCACTATGCTGCCAACATTTGCTGACAGTGTAGTGTTCATGTACCCATGTTTCATCAGTATTCATGACGGGTATCTCGTTTTCTTTCTAACAAGGGAACCTCCCCATCGCACCCCCCTCAGATTTAGTTATAAGGTGGCACAGGGATAGGCCATGAAGAACTGAACACAGATCAATCGAGAAAACAGGAAGAAGTTGTGTGGAACTATGAAAATATAAGCAAAATATGCAAACTGAGTAGTCCATGCGCAACGTAGGCAACATCAAGGAGAGTGCCAGCCTACGAGCGCCGTGGTCCAGTGGTTAGCGTGAGCAGCCGCGGAACGAGAGGTCCTCGGTTCAAATCTTCTCTCGAGAGAAAAGTTTAATTTTTTATTTTCAGACAATTATCAAAGTTCAGGCTCTCACACATAATCAACTTCGCTCTCCAAAATTCCAGGGCATGTTCAGATTTGCTTGGACATATGCACAATTTTACGGTCCACACACGGAAACATTTGAAAACGTAAAAAACATATGTTTTGACAGAGCACAGGGAAAACTGTGCGACTGTTGCATTCATTTGTTGCAGTTTATGTGACAAACTTTTGTGTTTTCATCACTTTTTTGGGAGTGATTATCACATCCACAAGAAAACCTAAATCGGGCAAGGTAGAAGAATCTTTTTACCCATTCGCCTAGTGTGCAAGTTAGGTGGGTCGACAACATATTCCTGTCATGTGACGCACATGCCGTCACCAGTGTCGTATAGAATATATCAGACGTGTTTTGCTGTGGAGGAATCGGTTGACCTATGAACTTGCCATCAAATGTTTTCGGTTCCCATTGGAGAGGCACGTCTTTTCGTCTACTAATCGCACGGTTTTGCGGTGCGGTCGCAAAACACAGACACTAAACTTATTACAGTGAACAGAGACGTCAATGAATGAACGGTCAGATCGTAACTTTGCGAAAATAAAGAAAGTAAAATTTTCGCTTGAGGGAGGACTCGAACCAAAGACCTCTCGTTCCACAGTTGGTCACTCTAACCACGGGACCACGGCGCTCCTCAGCTTACATTGTCCCCAATGTTGCATATCTTACACATGGACTACTCAGTTTGTATATTTTGCTTATTTTTTCATAGTTCTACACAACTTCTTCCTGTCTTCTCGATTGATCTGTGTTCAGTTTTTCAAGGCCTATCCACTGTGTCAGTTTATAACTAAATCTGCGGGGGGTGCGATGGGGAGGTTCCCTTGTAAGAAAGCGCGCACGTCATGCAATGTGCCCTCCCTCTCAACCAGAAATGTTCGTCTGTTTCTACATTTTTTAAAACGAAACCTCATATCCTTCAAAATTGTTTCACCCAACTGTAAAGCTTTCGAAGAGTGGCTATTTCTCTTTTAACGTCGTAATATTCCAAGAACATTACTTTCAGTAAACGCTTCTCCAAGACGTCGAGACACTTCGTTTCTTCCTTCGTCTCTTCTTCCTTGGTGGCACAATATTATGACCACACCGTCTGGCTTTCTTAACATCATTTACATTACGCAATGCCCTTAACACTCTTTCCTACGGCGACTGCTGCTCTATTCAGAGCTGTTGCTAACGATATTAGCAAAACTTTTACGTTTTTCTTCTCGACGGAGCTCAACTATCTTATTAATCAATACTTTTCCGCCAGAGCGTATTCTTCGATAACGTATATTTGCGCGATCACTGACCATCTCGGCAGATGCTAAGAATGCACAGCAGTCGTAACGCACTATGACAATAATGTGACTGTGCAACGCCGAGCCACAAGCGTCATTCATTTACTGTCGAGTACTGTCTGACACCTTCGGCCCCGTCGGTTCCGTGTTCTGGCGTCGGCAATTAGGAAATGAACAGATAATACCACTTTAAAAATTTTGTTGCCAAAGTAATTCAACATGCAACGAATTTTGTTTTCTAAATTTTTAGGGTGAGCATAAAGCACCCTCCTCCCCTTTGGTAAATGCCATGGTACTGCTAGGATTTCACAGGCTGCTGTTACGCCAGTTAGCAAAATAGGAAGCAAAGCATTAGTGAGTGAATTACTGTCATTTTTGTTAGTATTTTCAAAATTTTGTGGGTGGCCATGTGCATTAGAGTTTATAAATACTTTGTCCTCCCCCCATAACCATGGACCTTGCAGTTGGTGGGGAGGCTTGCGTGCCTCAACGATACAGATAGTCGTACGGCAGGTAGAACCACAACGGAGGGGTATCTGTTGAGAGACCAGACAAACGTGTGGTTCCTGAAGAGGGGCAGCAGCCTTTTCAGTAGTTGCAGGGGCAACAGTCTGGATGATTGACTGATCTGGCCTTGTAACACTAACTAAAACGGCCTTGCTGTTGTTGTACTGCGAACGGCTGAAATCAAGGGGAAACTACAGCCGTAATTTTTCCCAAGGGCATGCAGCTTTACTGTATGGTTAAATGATGATGGCGTCCTCTTGGGTAAAATATTCCAGAGGTAAAATAGTCCCCCATTTGGATCTCCGGGCGGGGACTGCTCAAGAGGACATCGTTACAGGAGAAAGAAAACTGACATTCTACGGATCGGAGTGTGGAATGTCAGAGCCCTTAATCGGGCAGGTAGGTTAGAAAATTTAAAAAGGGAAATGGATAGGTTAAGGTTGGATATAGTGGGAATTAGTGAAGTTCGGTGGCAGGAGGAACAAGACTTCTGGTCAGGTGAATACAGGGTTATAAATACAAAATCAAATAGGGGTAATGCAGGAGTAGGTTTAATAATGAATAAAAAAATAGGAGTGTAGGTAAGCTACTACAAACAGCATAGTGAACGCATTATTGTGGCCAAGATAGACACGAAGCCCACGCCTACTACAGTAGTACAAGTTTATATGCCAACTAGCTCTGCAGATGACGAAGAAATTGAAGAAATGTATGATGAGATAAAAGAAATTATTCAGGTAGTGAAGGGAGACGAAAATTTAATAGTCATGGGTGACTGGAATTCGAGAGTAGGAAAAGGGAGAGAAGGAAACATAGTAGGTGAATATGGATTGGGGCTAAGAAATGAAAGAGGAAACTGTCTGATAGAATTTTGCACAGAGCATAACTTAATCATAGCTAACACTTGGTTCAAGAATCATAAAAGAAGGTTGTATACATGGAAGAATCCTGGAGATACTAAAAGGTATCAGATAGATTATATAATGGTAAGACAGAGATTTAAGAACCAGGTTTTAAATTGTAGGACATTTCCAGGGGCAGATGTGGACTCTGACCACAATATATTGGTTATGAACTGTAGATTAAAACTGAAGAAATTGCAAAAAGGTGGGAATGTAAGGAGATGTGACTTGATTAAACTGACTAAACCAGAGGTTGTACAGTGTTTCAGCGGCAGCATAAGGGAACAATTGACAGGAATGGGGGAAAGAAATACTGTAGAAGACGAATGGGTAGCTCTGAGGGATGAAGTAGTGAAGGCTGCAGAGGACCAAGTAGGTAAAAAGACGAAGATGGATACAGCCTACAGGAAAATTAGAGACCTTTGGAGAAGAGAGAGCCACTTGTATGAATATCAAGAGCTCAGATGGAAACCCAGTTCTAAGCAAAGAGGGGAAAGCAGAAAGGTGGAAGGAGTATATAGTGTGTCTATACAGGGTGACGTTCTTGAGGACAATATTATCGAAATGGAAGAGGGGGTAGATGAAATGGGAGATATAATACTGCGTGAAGAGTTTGACAGAGCACCGAAAGACCTGAGTCGAAACAAGGCCCCAGGAGTAGACAACATGCCATTGGAACTACTGACGGCCTTGGGA
This sequence comes from Schistocerca piceifrons, assembly GCF_021461385.2. NCBI lineage: Eukaryota > Metazoa > Arthropoda > Insecta > Orthoptera > Acrididae > Schistocerca > Schistocerca piceifrons. The sequence continues at coordinate 497,807,472 of NC_060138.1, read as the reverse complement.
GAGCCAGTCCTGACAAAACTCTACCATCTGGTGAGCAAGATGTACGAGACAGGCGAAATACCCTCAGACTTCAAGAAGAATATAATAATTCCAATCCCAAAGAAAGCAGGTGTTGACAGATGTGAAAATTACCGAACTATCAGTTTAATAAGTAACAGCTGCAAAATACTAACGCTAATTATTTACAGACGAATGGAAAAACTGGTTGAAGCCGACCTCGGGGAAGATCAGTTTGGATTCCGTAGAAATGTTGGAACACGTGAGGCAATACTGACCTTACGACTTACCTTAGAAGAAAGATTAAGGAAAGGCAAACCTATGTTTCTAGCATTTGTAGACTTAGAGAAAACTTTTGACAATGTTGACTGGAATACTCTCTTTCAAATTCTAAAGGTGGCAGGGGTAAAATACAGGGAGCGAAAGGCTATTTACAATTTGTACAGATTCCAGACTGCAGTTATAAGAGTTGAGGGGCATAAAAGGGAAGCAGTGGTTGGGAAGGGAGTGAGACAGGGTTGTAGCCCCTCCCCGATGTTATTCAATCTGTATATTGAGCAAGCAATAAAGGAAACAAAAGAAAAATTTGGAGTAGGTATTAAAATCCATGGAGAAGAAATAAAAACTTTGAGGTTCGCCGATGACATTGTAATTCTGTCAGGGACAGCAAAGGACTTGGAAGAGCAGTTGAACGGAATGGACAGTGTCTTGAAAGGAGGATATAAGATGAACATCAACAAGAGCAAAACGAGGATAATGGAATGTAGTCGAATTAAGTCGGGTGATGCTGAGGGAATTAGATTAGGAAATGAGGCACTTAAAGTAGTAAAGGAGTTTTGCTATTTGGGGAGCAAAATAACTGATGATGGTCGAAGTAGAGAGGATATAAAATGTAGACTGGCAATGGCAAGGAAAGCGTTTCTGAAGAAGAGAAATTTGTTAACATCGAGTATAGATTTAAATGTCAGGAAGTCGTTTCTGAAAGTATTTGTATGGAGTGTAGCCATGTATGGAAGTGAAACTTGGACAATAAATAGTTTGGACAAGAAGAGAATAGAAGCTTTCGAAATGTGGTGCTACAGAAGAATGTTGAAGATTAAGTGTTAGATCACGTAACTAATGAGGAGGTATTGAATAGGATTGGGGAGAAGAGAAGTTTGTGGCAGAACTTGACTAGAAGAAGGGACCGGTTGGTAGGACATGTCCTGAGGCATCAAGGGGTCACAAATTTGGTATTGGAGGGCAGCGTGGAGGGTAAAAATCGTAGAGGGAGACCAAGAGATGAATACACTAAGCAGATTCAGAAGGATGTAGGTTGCAGTAGGTACTGGGAGATGAAGGAGCTTGCACAGGATAGATTAGCATGGAGAGCTGCATCAAACCAGTCTCAGGACTGAAGACCACAACAACAACATCAACAAATACTTTGTACAGGAAAACATACTATGTGGCAAACAGGATTTGAAAAAGGGCTGTCATTTGAGCAGGCTATACTTATCTTGAGATGTGATTTACTGCAATTAATTGCGACAATTTTTCACTTGGTTGGCGCATTTACTGTGGACTAGGATATCCACACACTAATAATATTGAATAGTAGGTGCAGCAGGTTCATGGTTCTTATCTTATCTGAATGCCAGAAAACAGTATCATTTCCATATCAATTTTATAACAAGAGACAAATTTCAACGATCAGACATTGTGATTTCTTAGATTATGTTTCTGGCCGTTCTTGGCTTCTGACATACATAAATGATCTTCCACTTGCAATATCTCAAGATGCACTTTTTGCAGATACGAGTATAGGAACAAAAATTAGTCGGCTTAACAGTCCCGTGATTGAAGAAGTATCTCTTGAAACATTTGAAAATATCAACAAATGGTTCAGTGCAGTCGAATTACCATTTTTTTTTTTTTTTTTTTTTCTCCAAGGTCCAATATAAACGGTTCAATATGTGCCATAGAACTTTGCAAGCTATAATAAATTTCTCAAACCATGAAGTACAAGAAGTAGAAGGTATTTAATTTTTAGGAACATTGGTAGATCACAGGCTTAATTGGACGACTGCCTACAGCTAGCTCAGCTATGCCATCTTGGAAAATCGGGCTTTCTGCCAGCCATAGTTGTTGCGACTGCTGTGCACGTACTTTTTGCTGTTGTCAGTTAATACTTTTGTCGTCTGACGAGTTTTACTGGGCCTTCAATCTTCCGACTGCCGTCATGTAAGCTTTCCTGTGGACAATGCTGTTCTATTACCATATCCCGCCACGTCAGGCGCTCCGTCTGATATCCGCGTCCACTAGTGACGGCTATCGGATTACTTTCTGGCTGCTGGTGTTCAAATTGCCATTTGTTCTCGAAATGACCGTCCTTGATTTGCTTTCTGAAGTACCACCGTTTGTGCGCCCTGTGTTGATTGCGCTGGGTTACTTGCTCAGACACCATTTCCAAATCTATATCGCTCGGAGTTTCGATGTTGCCTCCATTGCTTCTTTAGATCCTAAACTGATATCCCATACCACGGTTGATGAAAGATTCTGTGTGACCTATATTATGGTGGATTCTTTAATAATACTCTCCCAGTATCTGGGTGCCTGTGTAAGTATCTTGAAATCGTAATTCATCGAATGATGTAGTTCCACCCAACATTCCATTATAGCTGATTTGGAAGCCTGTTTGAGTGTGGTGTGCTGTTGGTGTTCCATGTGATGTCAACGATAGTAGTGGTCTGGCTGATACGACATACCGCATTGACACGGTTTGTGGTAAATGCTCGGCTTCTTTAGGCAGATCATCCTTTAACATCCTCTAACAGATCCTTAATCTTGGTTGGTGGACAGAAAACGCTCCTGATGTTTTGTTTGAGAAGTCTGCTGATTATGGCCGCACATGGCAAAAAAGCAACCTTCTTCGATTCATCTTGTGCCTTCTGAATATCTCTGGAAGAACATCTGCTTCTGTGGAACACATACTGCAGGTGTTTTCTGTCGTCAAGCTGTCTGGATCCAGAAGAGTTTGTGCCCGGTGAACCAGAGTTTCGAGTCCACCATCCTTTTGTACTGGATGGTGGCAGTTACTGACTTGATACTGATGGGTGAGAGTTGGTTTTCGGTAAATACTATGACCAAAAGTGCCATCTGCTTTTCTATGGAGAACATCTAAGAATGGGAGTTGTCCATTCTTCTCCATTTCTACTGTGAATTTTATGTTAAGAGTGGCAGGAGCTCAGGTGTTACAGCAAAATAAGGAACTTTTCCCTGCTGTGGGGCCAAATACCAGAAGTGTCACCCACATATCTCAAGAAACATTTTGGTTGATGTGGAGCCGAAGGAAGTGCCTCTTAGTTCACCTCAGTTTACATTATGCATGATTACTGTTATAGATAATTTAAAAAAGCAGAAACAACTTTATTCTGCAATTTATATTAACTGATAGCTATGGAGTCATGATATGAGTAAGGAACCAAAGTGTTACGTCATCAGTCCATTGTGGGCCTGTCAAATCGGAAAAATTCTTCTAAAAAGAATGAGATGGACAGGCAGAATGACCATTAGTATGCTCATTTGGGATGGAAAAATAGAAGGGAAGGATGAAACCAGCTAAAAAGGAAAGGTAAAACACTGGTAGGTGGGGAAGTGTGCCAACTGCAAGCAAAGGCACTCTGGGGCATGTAAAGAAGTGGGAAACAAAACTTCTGTATCTGAATAGAAGACCCCGATTATTATAAAATTCTGGTGAGATAATCAGGGCAATAAAATGATAGGAATAAATAATGTAGCACGCATAGATCAAAAGATGAAGGATAACCAAATTAAAAAATGGGATCAGGCAAGTCACCATCCTGGGGAGGTAGATGAAGTGTTACAGGCAGTTTAGGAAAACATTTCACACTCATTGTGCAATACAAGGAAGGATGATCGTGACAGAGTAATGCTAAGTAGGGATTAAGTCGGAACATTTACTGGGCACAGGTGATTGGTTTCGTATGTGCAGACACTATACGGTTTCACTTGCTGTGGGTGGACCTTTTACGTTTTGGCGGTGAGGCTTGGCGGTGGCTTGACCGTCAAGACGCAACCACTCTCTCCAAGAATGAAAACAAAAGACAAGATGATTTTGAACAAACAAAATATATTGGTCAGATAAAAATTTTACTCACCAAGTGGCGGCAGAACACACACATAAAGGAGATTATAATTAGGCAAGCCTTCGAAACCATTGGCTTCTTCGGGCAGAAGGATTGAAAGGGAAGGAAGAGGGGCGAAGGAAAAGGACTGGAGTGGTCTAGGAAAAGGGGTAGATTTCGGAAAACTTCGCAGGTCAGGGAGGACTTAACAGAAGGTATGAGAAGAAAACACTGAATGTTGGGGACTGCAAGAACGAGATTTAAAAATCTGAGATCTTAAAAGTGGCAGACAGGATAACATCCACGGTAGAGATTACTGCTAAAACGTCGTATACAAGTCAATATGAATGGAAACCTAAGTGCATTGTATGTAGCAGAGGAGGGAGGTGAAAAATAAGTAGATAAGAAAATGAAAGATGTTGAAAACTAAAACGGAGTAAAGAAAGGAGTAGTTTTGTGCAGAAATACTGAGACGGAAGAAACTAACGTGAATTAAGACCAGGTGGATGGCGAGAACCAAAGACATATTGTAGTGAATGGTCTCTGTTGGTTTCCTTTCATGTTAATTTCTTAAATATGTTGTCAGTTACAGCATAAATTCCTCTTCTAAATTTACTGTCTTGTTTCTGACTATCTGGGAGGAGACTGAGCAGTGAAACGTGTTACTTTTACACACAAACAAGAACGATCTGTCACACTACTACACTTTAAAACACAGTTTATATGTAATTCGTGTCACACAGTCTCATACGGAACCTACATCCGCTTTCTTTTATATACTGTATATGATAAGATACTGTCATCCCCCTTCCCTTCTGTGTGAGAGGATGAATGAGCAAATGTATTTCTAGTTGCATGCTGGATGGTAGCAGACAAGCCTGTCTGCTAGAGAACAGTAGGACCAACGTCGGAACAGGAAGCTACGCTTTCTAAAAGCAAAGAGGTTTCTATCCTTAGTATGGTCCTGTCCGTCCCTTGTCATGTTGGTATAGGAAGCTGCCTTTCTGGTCACTTCCGATTTGTATACGGAAGCACCCTTGGTAGGAGCCCAGGTCAGTCTGTCCGTGGTGAGCGTCTGAAGTGGTAAGATCTCCGGCTAAGCGCGTGTCTGCTAATTCCGTAGGACAATGGATTTCCTAAGTTCAGCCTAACTGAAAATTTAATCACCTTTATTTCAGGTGTAGCTCTAAAATATCTAATGTTATCTTAAATTGCAACGCAGTGTATTTCGAGTGTGAAGTTCAGAAAATCTTCCAGTAGTTGCTTTGTCACTAATTTGTGAGTAAAGTGGAACCACGTGTTGATCAGTAACTCTAACTAAGATCATCAATCTTAAATGCGAATGTGCGTGAGATTATAACGTCTCGTCTTGACAATATTTTTCAATATAGCAACTTTTCTTTATGTTCAACCCACGTGGGGTGTACTTTGCGAGACCAGTACCACGTGCTTGTACAATTGTTTGACCCATCAGGTGAATAGTAAGACGATAGTAACCAGTTCGAGGTTTTTCTTTTGTAAATTGCGTTTCGATGTAATTTATTTTAATTATCAAAATTATTGTGGAGTTACACTCTTTGTGTAAACCAAGTTGACCACGTGAAGCATGTGGTGTAAGCATCAAAGTAGCCCTCAGTTATTCTTTTCGGGAAGATTTCACAGAGAGTTAGTATGAATTTAGTATACCAGTGTGTGGTAATTTCATGACGGACAGGATTGCGCTACGAACGTAACTTCTTTGGGTGAAAATTGAATCTGTTGGTTGTGGTTAATTTCCTCTTGGATATGTTTCAACGTTCTTTGTGTGTTATTTTATGAATGCAGCGTTGTATGCAGTCTCCCAATCTTGGCTCCATATTTGATGTGTTCCGTAAGATTACAAACTCACATTTTCACAATCCTAATAAGGCACCAGTTTAGTTATGAATCAAGTTTAATATGCTGAAATTTCAATGATCAATGTTAAAATAAATTTCCAAATATAAACTGATTTATTTCTTTTTATTTAAATTCTCTTTATATATATATATAGGGTGAGTCACCTAACATTACCGCTGGATATATTTCGTAAACCACATCAAATACTGACGAATCGATTCCACAGACCGAACGTGAGGAGAGGGGCTAGTGTAATTGGTTAATACAAACCATACAAAACTGCACGGAAGTATGTTTTTTTAACACAAACCTACGTTTTTTTTATGGAACCCCGTTAGTTTTGTTAGCACATCTGAACATATAAGCAAATACGTAATCAGTGCCGTTTGTTGCATTGTAAAATGTTAACTACATCCGGAGATATTGTAACCTAAAGTTGACGCTTGAGTACCACTTCTCCGCTGTTCGATCGTGTGTATCGGAGAGCACCGAATTACGTAGGGATCCAAAGGGAACGGTGATGGACCTTAGGTACAGAAGAGACTGGAACAGCACATTACGTCCACATGCTAACACCTTTTTATTCACTGACGCACATGTACATTACCATGAGGGGTGAGGTACACGTACACACGTGGTTTTCGTTTTCAATTATGGAGTGGAATAGAGTGTGTCCCGACATGTCAGGCCAATAGATGTTCAATGTGGTGGCCATCATTTGCTGCACACAATTGCAATCTCTGGCGTAATGACTGTCGTACACGCCGCTGTACATCTGGTGTAATGTCGCCGCAGGATGCCACAATACGTTGTTTCATATCCTCTGGGGTTGTAGGCACATCACGGTACACATTCTCCTTTAACGTACCCCATAGAAAGAAGTCCAGAGGTGTAAGATCAGGAGAACGGGCTGGCCAATTTATGCGTACTCCACGTCCTATGAAACGCCCGTCGAACATCCTGTCAAGGGTCAGCCTAGTGTTAATTGCGGAATGTGCAGGTGCACCATCATGCTGATACCACATACGTCGACGCGTTTCCAGTGGGACATTTTCGAGCAACGTTGGCAGATCATTCTGTAGAAACGCGATGTATGTTGCAGCTGTTTGGGCCCCTGCAATGAAGTGAGGACCAATGAGGTGGTCGCCAATGATTCCGCACCATACATTTACAGTCCACGGTTGCTGTCGCTCTACCTGTCTGAGCCAGCGAGGATTGTCCACGGACCAGTAATGCATGTTCCGTAGATTCACTGCCCCGTGGTTTGTGAAGCCCGCTTCATTGAAGCCCGCCAGTGTGGCCGTACGGTTCTAGGCGCTTCAGTCTGAAACCGCGTGACCGCTACGGTCGCAGGTTCGAATCCTGCCTCGGGCATGGATGTATGTGATGTCCTTAGATTAGTTAGGTTTAAGTAGTTCTAAGTTCTAGGGGACTGATGACCTCAGATGTTGAGTCCCACAGTGCTCAGAGCCATTTGAACCGCTTCATCGGTAAACAGGTAGAACTGCAACGCATTCTCTGTTAATGCCCATTGACAGAATTGCACTCGATGATTAAAGTCATCACCATGTAATTGCTGATGTAGCGACACATGAAACGGGTGAAAGCGGTGACGATGCAGTATGCGCATGACACTACTTTGACTCAGTCCACCGGCTCTCGCAATGTCCCGTGTACTCATGTGTGGGTTCATGGCAACAGCAGCTAACACACCAACTGCACTCGCTTCTCCTGTGACGGGCCTGTTACGGACCCGTTTGCGTGCTACGACCATACCTGTTGCATACAGTTGGCGGTAGATGCTTTGCAATGTGCGGCACGTTGGATGCTCTCTGTAAGGGCACCGTTCTGCATACACCCTGCAGGCTTCAGCTGCATTTCGTCGACACTCGCCATAGATGAGTATCATCTCCGGCTTTTCAGAGTTCGAATACACCATGGTCACAGTTCCTACAACACTACACCATCACAGACCTCTGGTAACACGGAGTACTACAGTTGGTCTGCGTGCGGAATCGAATGCAGAATAACAATAGTAGCAAGCGCTACATACGGACACTGCGACAGCTAGACCAAACCACAACAGTGCACTACAGCGACACTCGTAAACACGGTCGTCATCGTAAACATGTCCCTGCAGATGCTGCTCGCCGACCGTGGCCCGTGTTTGTTACAACACGCAACTGAACGCCGGAGGTTTCAAGCGTCAACTTTAGGTTACAATATCTCCGGACGTAATTAACATTTTACAATGTAACAAACGCCACTGATTACGTATTTGTTTATATGTTCAGATGTGCTAACAAAACTAACGTGGTTCCATTTAAAAAACGTAGGTTTGTGTTAAAAAAACATACTTCCGTGCATTTTTGTATGGTTTGTATTAAACAATTAGACTAGCCCCTCTCCTCACGTCCGGTCTGTGGGATCGGTTCGTCAGTATTTGATGTGGTTTACGAAATACATCCAGCGGTAACGTTAGGTGACTCACCCTGTAATATATATATATAATCACCGGTTGTCGTATGACTATCAAAAGATTATAATTAATGTTAGTCTTGGGAATTTGGTAAGCTAGACTGGATACCTGGTGAAACAATTGCGCAGTAATGCAAGGTTAACTTCCCCAGACAGCTCACAGCTTTTAACCCACTTTTATGGTCTTGAATGTTAGCACCGATATCAGACCAAATTAATACAACAACATTACAGTAGCAGTAATTCCCACCTGCGGAATTGTGAGAAACTGGTGTCTGGGAGAAGAATCCAGATGGAGTGTGTGGTGAAACAGGCACTGAGGTCACGTTTGTCTTGTTTTAGAGAATGTTCTGCCCAGGATATTGTGTGTTGCCAGTATACAATCTCTACCTATGCCCACTGATCATAACTGATATTTTAGTGGTAATCGTGGCGATGAAAAAGGCCGAATAGTGTTAACATAACAGCTGGTATATCTCGTGTCATTTCACAGCTGCCTCTACCTCTGATAGTATAGATGGTGGTAGGAGGGTGCATGGGCAAGTCTTGAGATACCGACGGTCACTGGGGTAGTAGCCGTAGGATAGGGAGATAGGTGCACGAGCAGCATAGGGTCTGACAAGAATATTTGCGGAGATTGGGAGGGCAACGAAGTGCTATTGTAGGAATCTAAGACAGAATGGAGCTCATTTCAGGGTATGATTTTAAGTTGTGGCCTTGTTGAAGTAGCTGATTAATACATTTCAGACCACGATAATACTGAGAGACTAGTGGTGTGCTCCGAAGATGTGTTTTAGAGGGATCAGCAGTACCAGAATTGGATGTGATGGTCTGGGAAATCTGAATTTGAACTAGGCTGGTGGTGTAATTATATCCAGTGAAGGCTGAGGTGAGAATGGAAGTGTATTGCTGTAAAGAGCGTGCATCCAAAAAAATAAGTTTGCTTCAACTGCCAAGGCTGTATGGGATGCAATGTTTGACGTGGGTAGCATGGCAACTGTTAAACATAAATAGTGTAGTGTGTTAGTAGGTCTGATGTGGACACAAGTGTGTAGCTGGTGTGGCCTATCTGCTGCTGAACGTTTCTTCAGCCCCTGGTTTAGTTACATTGATGACATCTTTACCAAATGGACACATGGTGAGGATGACCTTTAAAAATTCCTGGAATCTCTGAATACCTTTTCCCAATTAAATTCCATGTGGTCCTATTCCGAATCGTGTGCTACTTTTCTTGATGTTGAGCTCAACCTCACTGAAGGCCAGCTACACACTTCCGCCCACATCAAACTTACTAACATACAACACTACTTATATTTTAACAGTTGCCATCCTTTCTACGTCAAACATTCCCTCCCATACAGCCGTGACAGTTTTAGCAAACTTACTTTTTCGGATGCAACCCATAGTACAAAGACCTCCCTCCTATATATCAAAGATACCAACCATTTTCTAGATTGTCTGAAACGTGTACCCCTCCAATGCCCACCACAGATCTTGCTTTTCACCATTGATCCCAGCTCCCTCTATGCCAACATCCCCCATGTAGATAGACTGTCTGCTGCTGAACATTTCGTCAGTCAATGCCCACGTGATTCCAAGCCTATGACATCCTTTCTGCTCACATTAATCAACTTTATACTTGCAAACACCTACGTCACCTTAGAGGGACAGATATATAAACGGATCAGGAGTACTGCCATGGGAACCAGGATAGCTCCTTCCTATGCCAACCTTTTCGTGGGTGACTTGGAGGGGGCTATCCTGGGAGCCCTTAGCCTTCAGCCCCTGGTTTGGTTTAGGTACATTGATGACATCTTTACCATATGGACACACGGTGAGGCTGACCTGTTACAATTCCTGGGATCTTCTCCCAATTAAATTTCATGTGATCCTGTTCCAAATCCCGAGCCACTTTCCTTGATGTTAATCACGTCCTTGCCAAGGGCCAACCACCACTTCTGTCCACATTAAACCTTCTAACACACAACAGTACTTACATTTTGACAGTTGCCTTCATATCCATGCCAAATATTCCGTCCCATACAGCCTTGGCATTTGAGGCAGTTCAGATGCAGACTCAGATGCAGACTCTTTACACCAGTACACCACCATTCTCACCTCAGCCTTCATTGGACGTAATTACCCCACTAGCCTAGTTCAAAAGCAGATGTCACAGGCCATCACATGCAGTCCTGGTACAGCTGATCCCTCCAAAAAAACAACTTTGGAGCACACCACTGGCCTGTCAGTATTATCACGGTCTGGAATGTATCAATCAGCTACTTCGACAAGGCCACAACTTCCTAAAATCATACCCTGAAATGAGATCCATTTTATCTGAGATTTTGCCCACCATACCTAGAATAGCTTTTCGTTGCCCTCCCAATCTGCGCAAATATTCTTGTCAGACCCTAAGATGCTCCTGCACCCAACTACCTACCCTATGGCTCCTACCTCTGTGACCGTCGCCATTGCAAGACTTGCCCTACGCACCCTCCTAGCACACCACCTATACCAGCTCTGTAACTGGCAAAACATATACTATCAAAGGGACCTGTGAAACAACACATCATATACCAGCTGTTATGTAAACACTATTCGGACTTTTACAACACCATGAATACCACCATTTATCAGTTAGGATGAATGGGCATAGGCAGGGGGTGTAGACTGGCAATACACAATATCCTGTTGCAGAGCATGCTCTACAACATGACAATCGTGACCTGGATGCTTGTTTCACCACACACTCATCGCCAGGGTTCTTCCCCCAGACAGTAGTTTCTCAGAATTCCACAGGTGGGAAGTTGTGCTACAACATGTCTTTGGTTCTCACCACATACCCGGCCTTAATTTACGTTAATTCCTTCCACCTCAGCATTTCTTCGCGAAACTACTCCTTTCTTTACTCCATTTTAATTTTAAACATCATTCATTTTTTTACCTATGTATCCTCCACCCTTCCCCTCCCACCTCTGTTATGTACAAAGCGCTTAGCTTTTCAATCATATTAACTCGTACACAATGTTTTAGCAGTAATCTCCGTCTTGGATGTTACCCTGTCTTCCACCGTGAGGCTCTCAAGTTTCTGTGCGACACAGTGTAGTCCACCTATCATTAGACAGTGACACAGTGTTTCAGTGTTATCACTTTTAAGAAAACTGTGCAGAAATTTCGTCCAATGCAGTCTTCAACAATCAGGCTTTCCTTCTCATCCCGGCAAGTAAGTCTCCCCTGACCTACGGTTCCGGGTGACTTTTTTTAAAAATCTGTTCCTACACCTTTCCAGTTCTTTTCCTTCACTCTTCTTCCTTTCCCTTAACTTCAACCTTTCTGCCCGACGAAGGAGCCAATGGCCCCGAAAACTTTCTTAATTATAACCTTCTTTTGTGTGTGTTCTGCCGCCATTTGGTGACTAGATTTTTTATCCATCCAATTACATTATGTTGTCAAAAACTGATTGTGTTCGTTGTTAAATATATTGTAATCTTGAACACCATCTTGAGCCTTCAAGGTGTGTGTCATAGGAAAAATTGTGTTCTCTAATTCATGAGTCAGTATAATGATGTCTACACCCATTTGAGGAAACATATGTGTGTAAAAGGAAAGTATGGGATGTGCTTTTTCGTTGTACCAGTAGAAGTTATCTTCTTTTGCTCCAATAGCAGCTGCAGAACGCGAAGAAGTCAAGCCTTTCCTCGGCTACACGCAGGATTTCAGAGGTACTGAGTAGGAAAACCTCTACTTCCAGAGAATCAACTACAGCGACCGAACTAAAAAGGAAAGTACATCAGGTATTATACCCGGTGACAAATATCATGAAGTGTTCTGGCTGAGCTTCAGTTACAAGAAGCAAGACAGCAGCTATATAAAATCCTAAACCAACAAGAAAAACATTTCGTTTGGCGACGCGACAGCGAGGGGGCGTGGAGCATTGAAGTAAAAGAAAGGAGAAAAGTAGCAAAATCTTGAAATTAAATGAGTGATAAATTATGGTGTTCCTAAGGGCAACAAGGACTAAACAAAAGGAGAAGCTATAAGTGAATGTACGTAGTTATGTTTTCTAAACTCAAGTAACGATCTGTTGGGAAGAAAGCAAAAGTAAATATTGGAACACTTCATGAAATCTGAAGACACTGTCACAATTGTGGTACAAATATTACGACAACTTCAATTAAATGTACGTGTCGAGTAAATAACATTGCCACGCGCATAAAAGACTGTTTTAACTACGATGGAGTAATTTCTCGACAGATTCGGAGAAGAGGATTTTGCATCCTGACATCGGCTGGGACACAGTAATAGCTGAGCAACGCTGCAGGATGTTTCTGTGCGACATAGTGCAGTCCACCTATCATTAAGACAGTGACACAGTGTTTCAGTGTTATCACTTTTAAGAAAACTGTGCAGAAACCCTTTATTAGCATAATAGAGGATACATAACAGAGAATATGTACGTTGTATTCCTGTCATTATTACGAAAATGGCCGCAGAGACTCCAGAATGGTTTAAATGTCAGTTGCAATAAATGTCTGACGAAATGAACTCTAATGTTAAGGAACTATTTGAGAAAGTATAGTCTAAAAGTCTGTCAAAGTAGAAAATGCGAAAGAAGAACTAAAATTAGAGATAAAAGAACAAATCAGATAGGAAATAAAAACTAAATTAACTAACACTGCAAATACTTGGACCAAGTTGCCTCAGAAGTAGAAGGATGAGATAAATAACCAGTGCGGTTTAGTTTGTGAGGAATTAAAAGAGGAGTTCAGAGAATCAGTTGGTAAAATTAACAAAGTAGATCGATTCGCTGTTAGTGTTCAACCAGGTTAAAGAGCAAATCTCAGAGGCGATGGGCATGTAACTGTTTTAGAAAATGCAAAGAATTTAGAAAATAGTTTATACACGTGAAATGATGTCTAATTTGGAGAAACGATTACACCAATTTGTAAATTCTACTGGACAAGAGAAAGCAGAATCGGTTAATACTAACATTCTTTCTAAGGAAGGTGCTGAAGAACACAAAAAATAATTAATGGTACTATGGGCGGCTATTGATAGTACTAAGCAGGAAGTCTGCAATAAGGCAGGCATAAATAACAGTGCAGTATCAAGTAGTTAGTTAGAGGAGTTACAATTGGGAAGTAATGCGAATTTATCAACGCAGTGTCCGAAATCCAGACCTGATGGAGAAGTTAACGTCATCTATTGTCTGAGAGTATATTCTAGATTTTTCCAAAAAGCTGAGAGGATAGTAGAAAGATTGATTTTGCCTCGAGTTATGTGATAGGTGATGTGGCAAAATGAGGTACTGCTCATTCTGAGGATTTGTCGTTGCATGATTTTCATCATAGCGCGAATTTAAAAAATAAAACGATCATTTTTTTTCAGTATGACAGTAGAACTTTTCAAGTTAAGAATATACCATATCCAAAAGCAGTATATCTAATAAATCCCGGTACAGGGCAAGATAAAGAATTATACAATGTAGGTACAATTAGAAGATTTAAGGCCCTGGGAGAGTTCATACCCTTTGAAAATTCGGTGAATTGATGACCACTGGCCATCAGAGTTAAACTGTTTCCAAATTTCTATCTTTGTTTTCTCAGGGACAGTTTGTATCTTCTTTGACTATGCTGTTATATTTTATTAATATTATACCGTCTACTACCGCTTCGCCCAGAAATAGAACTATATAAAAAAAAGCTGGGCCCCAAGAACTGTACATCTAGTGTCTAGAGTTTATTTAAAAGTAATTGCATCAATAATTTTTACGAAGACAGCCATGTGGTTAGTTCATAAACTCAACTATAAATTAACATTTCAAAGAAAATTTTGTAGATGTACAATACAACGTACATGTAGTACACGAAAAGCCAAGAATAAGAACAAATTTTGCTCTGTTATCGTATGATGGTAACAGAAAGTGGAAGAGGTTACAGCACTATGACACTTGCAGAGAAATGCTTTCACTCAGAAGGTTTTTGCATAAGTTATGAATATAGCAAGCTAAATATTCTGGAATTAAGAATAAGGAGTTACTGGTTTAGTATATTTTTTTAACATAAAGCAAAAAGTTGGGCTTGTATTTGAATTTTTTTAGCGGAGTTTAATCATGGGCAGTGATATCACCTCTATTGTTTATTGGCTGACGAATTATACAGACCATTGACGATGATTTATGTGAATATATTTGTATATTCCATTGCACTTCTTAGCAGTTTGTTAAGATCAAATTTTGGGGTGTATGTGATAGTGTAGCCGTGGCAAGCCTGCTCCGTAGGGAATGCCGAACAACTTCTCCCTTCGGCGCCACGCTGAAGTACTGTTTGTCCACAAGTTGACGACTGGCGCAGTGGCTGTTAGTAACGGGCATACCCCCGCAGTACGACTGCCGAGAGTGAGGAGCGGTGAGGGGAAGGCGGCGTCGGTTGCTTGCAGCAGTGCTGGCACAACTACCCACGTTTTGTGCTTAACACGAAATTGGAGGCGGCTCTCGCGGAAATATTGTCCTCTTAAGTGACAGCTCCATCGGATCGGATATCACCTATAGTCTGTCGGTAAACTGAAGAGCGAGCGAGTCCCCACTCTGCCTACCCAGCTACTTCACAGGGCGTTTCTACAGGTTCTTTCACAACGTAGCACCGGCCCTGCCGCTGCGCGCGCTTTAAATCTTTGGCGGTGCCGTGTGCAGTTACGTGCTGGCAGCGTTTATTTTTAGAGAAATGGGTTAAGACCACAAAGAATACAAAATACGATAGCTTCTTTCGAATCACGTTGTAGCTGAAACCTTCCCGTCTCCTCTATATCTCTTTTGTTACGCAATCTTCCCTTCTACAATAACCTATGAAACCTTCCCTTAGGATTTCTATCTCTTGCTTAATAATAACAAATGAAATCTTCCCTTTGAATTTAACTCTCTTTCTCAATAATAATAAGTGCAATCTTCGCATACATATTTAAATGCTGCTTATTAAAAGTGATTTGCTGATCATTTCGACGAAACATACAGTCGTTACCTGCAATAACCCAAAACTGTTCCTTACCTTTTTTGCTGTAACTAGATTGCCATCTGTCTGCTACATCGAACTGCGACATGAATACACCGGGTGATCAAAAAGTCAGTATAAATTTGAAAACTTAATAAACCATGGAATAATGTAGATAGAAAGGTAAAAACTGACGCACATGCTTGGAATGACATGGTCTTTTATTAGAACAAAAAAGAAGCAAAGTTCACAAAATTCCGACGGATAGCGCTGGACAGCAAAACTGCTACCGTGACGGGTGAGAGGTACGTCGATATGTTACAGAATCGCATCATCCCCAGCCTGGCTGATAAACACCTGCTGGAATGTACGATGTTTATGCAGGATGGCGCTCCACCCCCATATTGCTAGACGCGTGAAAGATCTCTTGCGCGCGTCGTTTGGTGATGATCGTGTGCTCAGCCGCCACTTTCGTCATGCTTGGCCTCCTGGTCCCCAGACCTCAGTCTGTGCGATTATTGGCTTTGGGGTTACCTGAAGTCGCAAGTGTATCGTGATCGACTGACATCTCTAGGGATGCTGAAAGACAACATCCGACGCCAATGCCTCACCATAACTCCGGACATGCTTTACAGTGCTGTTCACAACATTATTCCTCGACTACAGCTATTGTTGAGGAATGGTGGTAGACATACTGAGCATTTCCTGGAAAGAACATCATCTTTGCTTTGTCTTACTTTGTTATGCTAATTATTGCTATTCTGATCAGATGACGCACCGTCTGTCGGACATTTTTTGAACTTTTTTATTTTTTTGGTTCTAATAAAACCGCATGTCATTCCAAGCATGTGTGTCAATTTGTACCTCTCTATATACATTATTCTGTGATTTATTCAGTTTTGAAATTTATACTGACTTTTTGATCACCCGATACTTCCTCTGGCTTACTATACTCTATTAGCTGCTGGTGGGCTGTCATAATAAGTGGCTGTATTTATTACCAAAGCTGACGTTATTCTTTAATTAATTTGACTGAAGTTACGTAATTCATAGTTAAACTTTTTATTGACAACAATAAAATTTTGCAAAGTTTTACGTTGATGGTTTTTGGGATGGATTATAATCAGTAATGCAACATTACTGGCAAAAATTAATTATATTCTGAAAACGTTTCTTCAAATATTTACTGCTGGTAATGAAATGATTTTACAAACGTTCAAATGGGACTAATTTTTACAATAATCTTACAACTAGCATTGCACAAACATACCTGGTGGCTGGCAAGCACACTGCTCCTCTCAACCTCTCACTTCAGACCTGCTACCAACTCGCTTCACATTTCCCTTACTGTCATCAGAATTTGTTTTCCCAAGTCTAACAAAGAGAATATGCAAAAGAGTATACATCAAAATATAGAAATAATATGAGTCAGTAAGTTGGAAGTATACATCAGGTAGTAAAAGTTACTTATATCTCTAATAGTAATGAATGGCAAAAAATTAAAACATAGTTCATGTTTCATTATAAATTTGTTTCATTTGTAAAATTGGCATCTATTAGTACCAGATTCCAAGAAGAAGAAGAAAAAAGGAATTGGATATGATGGTCAAAGCACTGGCAACAAACAGTCTGTGAATGCACTCAAAAGTCCGTTTCTTTCCCTCACATAGCACAACACCAGGTTTCACCATGTGATTCCGTCATCTCTTTGATCCATAGTTTTAGTGTAACCAAACACTAAGTCGAATTGCCTGAGTTGCCACAGCTACATCAGGTACGAGTTCCAACTCCAATTGTCCATTAGTAGTGATGGTGTGCATCTTGGTATGCAAGCACCTATTGACGTACATCATGACTGTGGTGTGCATCTTGGTATGCAGACACCTCATAGAAAACACAGTAGGTTGAAGTAACATGGTTCACTATTCACTTTGTTTGTGCACCATAACCATGGGGATCCACAGGAATTAAGGTATGGGTATAAGCATTGTGTCAAAAGGTTCACAGATATGGTTGATACAGTTATTACCAAATTTTACATCATCTCTTTCCTCTGTGCTCATAAAAATTATCTTTACCGTATTCTTATTTTACGTTTAAAAGGACAAAATACACTCCTGGAAATTGAAATAAGAACACCGTGAATTCATTGTCCCAGGAAGGGGAAACTTTATTGACACATTCCTGGGGTCAGATACATCACGTGATCACACTGACAGAACCACAGGCACATAGACACAGGCAACAGAGCATGCACAATGTCGGCACTAGTACAGTGTATATCCACCTTTCGCAGCAATGCAGGCTGCTATTCTCCCGTGGAGACGATCGTAGAGATGCTGGATGTAGTCCTGTGGAACGGCTTGCCATGCCATTTCCACCTGGCGCCTCAGTTGGACCAGCGTTCGTGCTGGACGTGCAGACCGCGTGAGACGACGCTTCATCCAGTCCCAAACATGCTCAATGGGGGACAGATCCGGAGATCTTGCTGGCCAGGGTAGTTGACTTACACCTTCTAGAGCACGTTGGGTGGCACGGGATACATGCTGACGTGCATTGTCCTGTTGGAACAGCAAGTTCCCTTGCCGGTCTGGGAATGGTAGAACGATGGGTTCGATGACGGTTTGGATGTACCATGCACTATTCAGTGTCCCCTCGACGATCACCAGTGGTGTACGGCCAGTGTAGGAGATCGCTCCCCACACCATGATGCCGGGTGTTGGCCCTGTGTGCCTCAGTCGTATGCAGTCCTGATTGTGGCGCTCACCTGCACGGCGCCAAACACGCACACGACCATCATTGGCACCAAGGCAGAAGCGACTCTCATCGCTGAAGACGACACGTCTCCATTCGTCCCTCCATTCACGCCTGTCGCGACACCACTGGAGGCGGGCTGCACGATGTTGGGGCGTGAGCGGAAGACGGCCTAACGGTGTGCGGGACCGTAGCCCAGCTTCATGGAGACGGTTGCGAATGGTCCTCGCCGATACCCCAGGAGCAACAGTGTCCCTAATTTGCTGGGAGGTGGCGGTGCGGTCCCCTACGGCACTGCGTAGGATCCTACGGTCTTGGCGTGCATCCGTGCGTCGCTGCGGTCCGGTCCCAGGTCGACGGGCACGTGCACCTTCTGCCGACCACTGGCAACAACATCGATGTACTGTGGAGACCTCACGCCCCACGTGTTGAGCAATTCGGCGGTACGTCCACCCGGCCTCCCGCATGCCCACTATACGCCCTCGCTCAAAGTCCGTCAACTGCACATACGGTTCACGTCCACGCTGTCACGGCATGCTACCAGTGTTAAAGACTGCGATGGAGCTCCATATGCCACGGCAAACTGGCTGACACTGATGGCGGCGGTGCACAAATGCTGCGCAGCTAGCGCCATTCGACGGCCAACACCGCGGTTCCTGGTGTGTCCGCTGTGCCGTGCGTGTGATCATTGCTTGTACAGCCCTCTCGCAGTGTCCGGAGCAAGTATGGTGGGTCTGACACACCGGTGTCAATGTGTTCTTTTTTCCATTTCCAGGAGTGTGTGTCACCATGTATAACTGCAGAAAAAGTTTATAATTTTGAACAATTACATACAAAACACTTTTTTCATCCATAGTGAATTCAGCCTACAGTATATATGACATTACGTGACAGTCAGTAACATAAGCAAATATTCCTGTAAGTGGAATTTAGTAGTACATTTAAACATCAACATTTTAAACAAAATAGACAAGTACCTTTATACAAACTATGTCACTTTCTGTGACTTTAGCAGACACATTTCCTTTAAATAAATCATAATCTGGTGCTCATATAAATAATTACATAAAGACACTATTATATTACTTCCCAGGTTGTGAATTATACAAATACATTTGGACAGCTGTGTCACTTTCTGTGACTTTAGTAGTTAAATTTCCTTTAGCTAAATCATAGTTTGGTGTTTGTATAAACAATTACATCAAGAGTCTCTTATCTAACTTCACAGTTTTTGAAATATGCAAGTTCATTTTCACAAATTATGTCACTTTCTGTGACTTCAGTAGATAAATTTCCTTTTGTGTGTTCTGTTCGGTAATGTGGTTGTCAGTTACGAGTCATATTGTTAGTCGACTAAAAATTATCTTTGAGTTGTGTAGCACACATCTTCATTGTTATTTAAGAGAAAACATTTGTATTTTACGCAGAGTGCGAAACGGTATGCTGACATTTGATGTGATCTGTTTTTCCTATGTATGTATCTGATGTAAAAGATATCATGTTCAATGCAGAAAATTTTTTTCGAATAGCAAAGTACATATAGTAAGCAATTTAATGCGGTTTCTCCATCCATAGTGCTGCACTGCGCTGTGTCACCTGTTATCGAAATAAACCATTGCTAAATTATATTCCTTACACACTAACATCTTCATTCTCCTCTCTCCTTTGTACCTCGCGTTATCTCTCTGCATAGCCTGTAATAAAATATTCATTGTTAATAATTGTCAGTGCACGGCATGACTTCAATATCTCTCTGCATTAACTATAATAAAATATTCATGGTTAATAATCGTAAGCGCACGGCATGACTTCAACATCTATCTGCATCTGGAAAATCGCGTCAGCTTTCGGCATGACCTGTAAAGCATTTATCCATATTTCTCCATATTCAACTACGTTTATTTTGGTGAACTATGACAACAATGCTGCATGCATGGGTTAAAGAATACATCTAATTGCTACTACTGTATGAAAATCATTTGTATGTGTTATACATTTACATTGAAAGTAGTTCTGTTAATTGCTTCACTTATCTTACATAATGTAAAATAAATGTCCTGCGAGAACGCTTCTAAGACTGCTATTAATGTTAAGTGTAATTATCTGTAGTCGAGTCGAGGTGACTTGTTGTGCACGTAAATAACCAATTAGTAGCTCACTGTGTTCGGGCTTGCTGTAATGTGCCAAAAAGCTCATTGTTATACTCTGTCTATATGTATCCCTGTAAGAAGGTTTTTCTGTTTTAAGAATTTCTTTATGTTTGACATATGATGGTTTCCTCTCGATTTTTTTGTTCTGAGTGTCTCAATGTGTACTGCATTAGCGTGCAGAATATTTCGAATTCTGTACGGTCCTGCATATAGAAGTTCAATTTTTTTATCAGTTCTTCCCTTTATGTGACAGATAATGGGTTTGGACTAGTACCTTATCGCCAATCTCGTACTTGCGTAATCTACTTACCTGCTTCTGCTGTCTCTTCCGACGATCTGCTGCTCGCTTAATGTTCACTAGTGCCATGTCTATTATCTCACAATGACGAAGTCTACGCTTCTTTGGAAAAGTAATCATTTCAGTAAGTTTATTCGGTGGGTCTTTATTCGTCAGTATTACAGTTGGTGAGAGCATCGTGTTGACTTATTAGGTATTGCATTTATTACTTCCTGAAACTGTGAAATGTATTCGTCCCATGTTGTATGCTTTCTGTGGAAATAAATTCTACATAGTTTCCTGATCTCTTTCATTATTCTTTCTGATGGGTTAGAAGAACTGGTGTGTGTGTGTGTGTGTGTGTGTGTGTGTGTGTGTGTGTGTGTGTGTGTGTGTGTGTGTGTGTCCTACTACTGATAGAAAATCTCTTACAAATGCTCTTGATACTGATCTAGCTGTTACTTTCCTGTTACAAATTTGGATGTCAGTTGTACAGCTACTAGAATATAACTATAAAATTTGCTTGTTCTGGGGATTTGACCAAAAAGATCTACTGCTGCCGTGTGTCTTAACTTAACTGGTATGATGGGATACAGTGGTGGAATATGTGATACTGTTGATGATTTAGTTTTCTGACATATCTTGCAGGATACTATAACTTTGCCAATGTGTTTTTCCATACTGTTGAAGTGACGATTTTGTCGAAGAATTAGAAAGCATTTCCTAGTTCCGTAATGTGCATAGCTTAGGTGTGTATACCATATAAATTTGTTTCTGATCCCCTCTGGAATGCATAAAATCCAATTGCTGCCATCTGGGTATCAGCAAATAAACTGAATATTTTGATGTATAGTGTAATTATGTCTGATTTTTGCTTTGCTCTTGTCTCGCCAAAGCGTTACAATCTATTTTAGTGTTTCATCTTTCTGCTATTCTCTCTCTATGTCCTGTAATGCTGATGATATAAAGTTTTTGAAAGCTGCTTGTTTGATATACTGTCATTTGAGGTTACTTTACTCCACTTTTTACTATTTTTTTAAGAAAATAGTTTAAAACACGGGTTCCTTAATGTTTTTGTTTCTCAAAATGATTTGATTAATTACAACTGTCTTTCGCAAAGTAATCTGTATTTATATCTCTTAAAATAACCTTTTAGTTCTATTTTTTATTGTTTTTTAAAAAAGTGGTGCAAAGTGTCCTTGTCCTGGGGATACCTTGTACCGGATGCCTAAATTTCATTAAAAATGAGGATTACAGAGATCTGGAGTTATGTTTGACCATAGGAATGAAATGGAATAAAGCAATTACTAAAGAAATAAGGACTACAGAGTACTGGAGCAATGGTTGACCATCAGAATTAAGAAAAAATAACTATCTCGTTAGCAGAAACAAATCTCATTACCAAAATAGTTAAACAAATTAAAGATTTAACACAAAACATAGCCTATATTGTGAGTTAATAGGTCCAATATCCTTCAAGCTGTGGTATGGAGAATAAGCCACGTTTGCTTATCTGTTTTGGAGGCTGAATGGTGCAAATTATTTCATCAAAGTCATACTTCATTTCATCTTTCGGCATTGGCCACTTCCATGATTTCTTAGACTTTTGCGTTGAACTTATTGTAGCTTCATCATCGCTTACATCAGTAATTAATCCAGGAAAATATTCCCCCTCATATTTGAAGATCACATACTGGCCCACAGTGTGCACAACTTCACCAAATTCTGGACTTTTGTTCTTCAGCCTGGTTAGTAACGATTTCATCCACTTCAAACTCTACAGGTAATGGTGACCTGACTTGAGATCTCAGATAATTTTCATCTTCAGAAGAATCTCTGAGAGAGATGGCATCAGAATCTTCTCCTGAACTACTATCTTGATTTTTAGGACTTCTTCTGTTATTTCTTCAAAACCTTTTTCTGCATTACTGTCACACGTTTACCATGTGTGACTGACAGCTTCTTTCTTCCTCTGTTACTGGCAACACCAGTAGTCGATTCAGTTCTCTTATTCTCAAGGGCTTCAATGAAAGAGCCTTGTACCGCATCTTTGTCACAAGTTCATGACGGAAGATGGCAAAGAATTTCATCAACATTGATTGGATGAATGCTGCACTTTTGGAAACCTGTCATTAGGTTCTTTGCTGAGTTCTTGCCAACTATATCCATTAATCTCTTTAACAGAAATGGGAAATGCTGTTTCTGCAAGACGGTGTCTTTGAAACCTTGCTTGCTACTTTTCCACTCTGTAAGGACCTGTCTGCAGGCCACTTACATGGGCCCAAAGAAAGAAGTGTCCAAAGGCTGTGTAATGTGAGTACTGTTTGCTGGTAGACAGATAAAGGAAATGTTATTCTCACCACAGAACTCTAGAAAATAAGTTGTCAAATGTGAGGACAAATTGTCACAGATTACTAATTTCTTTCCTTCGAGATTTTTCAGTCTTGGTAGCATCAACTTGGTGAGCCACTCGCTAAATGTATTACTGTCAAACCATCCACTAGGACTATTGAGTAAATGCAGCCAGTGGGCCCATTTCCTGTCCATGTAGACCATAGATGTGCTGATTTGTAAACAACAAATGGAGGCAAAACTTCTCCCTCAGCATTGCCAGCAAACATTACAGATATGCTGCTCTTGGAGAAATTACAGATGTTTTCTGAATGTTTTGAACCTCTTTTTGTGAGTACTTTCTTTTTCCCTGCATCGTCCGTTAGGTTGGTTTCATCAAAATTTCAATTATTACCAGCTGGCACATCCTTCAGTTCAACTTGCAAATGTTCAACATATTCTCTGAGAACACGCTCATCAACTGCAGCTCTACTCCTTTTAATGTTGGCAAAACGTACAGAAAGTTCATGGCGGCGTTTGGTGAAGC
The DNA here is from genome assembly GCF_021461385.2 of Schistocerca piceifrons. Lineage (NCBI taxonomy): Eukaryota > Metazoa > Arthropoda > Insecta > Orthoptera > Acrididae > Schistocerca > Schistocerca piceifrons. The sequence goes on along the minus strand of NC_060138.1, from coordinate 497,783,947 downwards.
CCAAGAGCCATTCATAGCCTGGACAATTGTCTTTGAATCTAGGAATCTTACGTCCCTGTCTGGCAAGGTATGACTTCACAATCATTTGGAGTTCCATTGGAGTAACAGGTAACCAATATTTACTCAACTGCAAAACACATTTTACAAACTCTGCGTCTTCTTCATTAGTAAAAATCTGTGAGAATCCTGGATGTGAGCTACTTCTTTCCTTTGACTTCAGTTTATTAATTATGGTTCTTCTTGTGATATTAAAAAGTTTCTCAGCTTTCCTTTGTGATATCTTCTTCCTCCTAATGGCTTGTAGGCATTTCTCCAGAGTTTCTGGGGTGTAATCACAGTAATGCCTATTTCCGACCATTCTCTTATACTTCCGTAGAATTTTCATCAGTCTGAAAGAGATTACAAACATTGTTCACTGCCAGCAGCACACTACGGAGGTAAAATAAGTCAGAAATGTTCGTAGATATGGAAGAAATGCACCCTGGAGATACTTTGCACCACTTTTGTTGTGGCGCAATGTTTCCCCAAAGTAACAAATTTCGTAACCTACAACAGTAAATTGACAATGACACAAACAATAGTCCATCAAACGAAAAACTACGATACTTTTCAGCAGCTAGACGTTCTGAGTAATTAAAATAATGGTGACTGACCTTCACAGTGACCAGTTCACCCTGTGAAAAACACAGATTTTTCCAGCTTAATTTTATACACACTTATGAACGTCTTTATAAGATGCTTGTGAAAAATTCAAAATGGCCGACAACTGAACATGCAAGCAAGGGTGCCAACCTGTAAGTGCTACCTTTCATAGAAAACATTGTTCACAGATATACAGCAAGCAGTATAGCATCTATGAACCGAAGAAACTTTTTTTTTTTTTCAAATGGAGAAAAGTTTGACCCTATGGAGCAAAGTAACCTCAAATGATGGTACATAATACTATGGTTGTTGTGGCAGTAGGTCTTTCTCTAGTTACTACGGTATGTTGATGATTTTCAGCTTAATATTCTCTAGTTGTTTATGGTGTATATATCTCGATAGTGCATCAGCAACAATATTCTGTGTGCCTGGAATGTGTACAATAGTAAAGTTGAACTCTTGTAGATATAATTTCCAACGGCTTAATCTACCATGGGTAAGTTTTGCTGGTAATAAAAACTGGATTGCTCGATGATCGGTATATACTGCTGTGTGTCTTCCGTATAGATAATGACGGAATCTCTTAAGTGCCCATACTATGCATAGCGTCTCTACTTCTGTTACAGAATAGTTGCGCTCTGCTGGAGTATCCTGCTTGCAAACGCAATATGTTTGACGATTGTCTTACCTTCCTCCTCTACTTCGATGGAAAATATGTACTCCTAGTGCTGTAGTTGAACTATCTGTTGCAATGGAAACGTTTTGTGTTGGGTCAGGACGTGATAACAAAGGTGCCCTTAGTAATGCATCTTTCAAATTCTCGAATTCAGTTTCAACGTCTTCATTCCATGACCAAATTGTGTTTTTACTTGTGAGCTGGTATAGCAAGGGTGTGTCTAATGCTTTATAATGAATGAATTTTCTAAAGTAATTAATAAGGCCTAAAAAGCTCCGAAGTTCCTTCTTATTGGTTGGCATGACGATATCTTTCAATGCTTCCAATTTGTCGGAGTCTGGTCCAATACCTGTTTGTGAAATGATACGACCTAGAAATTTTATTGAGGCTTTTCCAAATTCAGATTTATGGAGGCTTATAGTTACACCGTTCTGCTCGAATGTATTCAGTAATTGTTGAAGAGTGTGGTTGTACTGTTCCCAGTTTTCTGCTGCATATGTAGTAATTTTGTTTTTAAGATGCTGTGGGAGAATTGTATTCATGCCTCGTATAAAGGCTGCAGACGAAATCGTTAGTCCAAACGGATGTTTACAAAATTGGTAACATTCACCAAAGCAAAGGATAACATATAATTTCGGCAATTTGCAACTGGATTTGCCAAAATCCTGATTTGAGATCGAGGGTGGTATATATAGAGGTGCTATGAAACTTTTGCAGTAACTCTTCTAACATCTGTGGTCTGTCAGTTTCTGTAATGATTATTTTATTAACCAGACGTGAATCTAAAACTAAACGGAGTGATCCATCCTTCTTTTCAACGATATGTAATGGATTTATATATTTGCTTGCTGCTGGTTCAATTATACCTTGATCATTCATTGCTCGTAACTCTTTCTTAACTGCTTCTGTGAGTATATGCGGGAGTGGATAGTCTTTTACTTTGAAAGTTTCGTGTGGTTTCATCTGAAATACGTACATAAATCCTGTCATCGTTCCCGGAACATTGTTAAAAACTGTTTTATGTTGCAGAAGAATATTTTCTAATTCTACGCTTTCTGTGTCGTCTTTTGCTATACTGTCTCCAACCTTGCGTGTAATTATCTCTAATACATTATAATCCTGTTCCTCTGCCATGTCATTATTATGTGTATTTGTGTATAGTATGAGATAACAATCGTTATCTTTAGAATCTGCAATAATCTAGATCCTGTGCATATTTTGTTCTTCTGAGGATACTGTGTTTTGAAATCTCACTGCCACTTCACTGTCTTCCTTCTGTAATATTAGGTATGACGATTTAAAGTCAATCTTTGAGTCGTACTGTACGAAAAATTCATTCCTAATATTATATCAGTTGTTAAATGTGGAACTATTCAACAATTGCTGTCGAAAGTTTGCCCTGCAAAAACAAACATTAATTGTGTCTGTCTTTTAACTTCAATGCTTTTTCCTGGAAATGCTCCCTTAACTTTAGCTTTGTTTAATGGGAATACTGGGTAATCATTATTGCTATTGCATCTGTTAAATGTGTCTACATTAATTACGCACATAGGAGAGCCTGAATCAATTATTGCTAAAATCAAGGAACATAGAATAAAAAAGGTATGCCAGATTGGCTTAGAGCGCTCTCATTGGTCAGCGACTTGTTACGTCACTCGGCAGCCGGACGGCAGAAGTCTCCGTTTGTAAAGTACGGGAGATTGCAAAATAATTGTTTTCACGCCTCTTCTCTTCTCATATAATTTAAAGTTTCGCGCTCACAGGGTTGAACATACTTCATGTTAATATTATATACAAGGTTTCCGAAAGAAATGCGTTAAATATTAGTAGCAATGATGATATATCGCCGCGCAAAACTAGTGGCCGCTGTTCGCATCCGCATTCATGCTCGTGTTTTAGGCATCTGACTACGGTAAATGTTTTACAATTGGGTACTGCCTATTTGACACATGTTGATGTAAATAAAAAGATAGTAATCTCCAAACTTACCTTACAAAGATGATGCAGAAGCTACGTCGAAAATGCTGAAGGTGACGCTGACCAGAGCCGATTCTTCCTTGTCGAATTCCGTTTCATTGCATCAATTTTGGCGCTTTTGTTTAAATGCCTAATCCCTATAAAAGTTCTTGTTCTGACATGTAATTGAACTATTTTGCTATTAAGTTCGGGAAATTTTGCTCGTATATGATCTGCTAAGGTTGCCATCACTCTACTACAATGAGAAATATTTGATCCATGAAAAGCAGCAACTATAATTTCTAACTCACGTATTTTAGCAAACCAGTCAGTAGAGGGAGAAATGAGGCCCCCTTTTGAAATAATAGTAATCCAGTCTTGCTTCAGACTTAATTCTGTATCAACAACACACTGCCCTGCTGGATTTCCCAAAGAACTGTCAACGATTTTGCACTTGAATGCTATGTATCCTGCTAGATATTTTAAAGCATTATCATTCACTTCTTCACTGGTACACACTGAATCACTGACCTCGAAATCTAAGAGCAAGTTTTCGTCATCTGTAGCGACGTCAAATGATTTATCAGTTACTCTGATACATAAATAACTCGAGAGAAAACGTGCAAACCATTCTTCAGTTTCATCAGCAGGTGTCGGGTAGTTTTCAGAAGCAGAATTCTCATTTCCGTCTTCTGAAGTCGAAGCAACAGAAGACAAAGGTATTTCACTTGCACTTCCCGTCAGTATCAATAAACGAATTCTGTTTTTCACCTCGAAAGGTGTGGGATTGTTGTAGAAGACACCAAGGCCACGGATTCTGGAAAAGAAATTTTCCAGAGAATCTTGATTAAGTCTGGCTGTCAATATATAAGTAGCTCCGGAATTTTTCATATCATTGTAAAGTCCAAAAAGTGAATTTATTGATATTCTGAAACGGGAGAAGACTGTTTCTTTTTCCTACTCGCATATCAGAACACATTTGAAGAAATCTTTTTAAGGAGTTTTCCTGACTTCTGATATTAAACTCGTAATCACTTCTAAGGGGAGCTTTCTCATCTTGAGTGTATCTCGAATTCAGCACATGGAAAACATCGTTCTCCAGCTCAATGAAGCTTCCTTCGCGATCTTTATGCAGAACATATCTCACAGCTTGGGCAGTGCGACGTGAAAATAGCTGTGCAGCCCTTCCGACATTCTGACGATCACGTCCACTAACGTTAAGATGAACCTCCGATATGTGGTGACTGATCGAAAGATCGCCTTTCTGATGTCGAAGAAGATCTTCTATAACCATTTTAGTAATCACAGTACCATCACGCAAAGTGATTCCGTCATCAAGAAAATGATTTCTTAATAATTTAAGCAAATGTGGAATATCAAAAATAACCCAAATTTTTCTGCTATGATCAACAGGGTTTGAAAAAAATGTCTTGGATGTACACACACCAAGTTGCTTCCACACATTCATATATTTTGGTCCCATGTCACTCGTAACAGCTACGATATGGATTCCTGCTGTTTCAACTTCTTTTATGATATTCTGCAACAAATCACTTGACATTGCAACATCAAAGTCATAGTACACTGGCTGCTTCCACTTTGAAAACAAGCTGCGAACCATGATGACTTGGACACTGTTGTGTGGTCCGAGTACTACATCGTCACACGGCCGTCAATGCTCATCTCGTCGAAGCTTAGAACACCAATCGCCTCTAATGATGTGAACATTTCTGACCTACCTTTAATTAACTCCAAAACTGGTTTCAAAATACCTAGTCGGCACTTGAACAGTTTCGTCCATATCTGGAGTGTTGACCTGCAGGGAAAGGATAATTCTTCCTCCTCAGATACGCATATGCGTTAAGAGACAAAGCTCTCAAAGTGAGAGCATTTGCGATGTCCTCTGAGCACCACTTTACTTCCTTCCCCTTCTTTAACAGACAACGAATTTGTTCTGGTGTGAAACACTGAGAAAGTGTACTTCTCATATCCGAGCATACACATTTGTGCTTCTTAGTGTGAGACACATTACGTTTTATAGATGTAGCTTGCTTTATAATTCCTTTCATGGACTTAATTCTTTGTTCCAGTCGAACATTTTTAATCTTCAAACTAACCAATTCTTTCTTCAGTTCTTGAATTTCTTGGTCTTTAAGCGAAATTAGTTTTTCAGTAAAATGTCTGTGTTGCTGGATTTGTCCAGCTTACTTTTCTTCGGAGATAAAGTTTTCAACGTTGAGAGAGCTCTTTTTTTTTTACTGTTCTAGTGTCACAGCGATGTTCTCTCTCTGTTAGAATGCTACCGGTAACATTCGCGGTGCTGGGACCAGGAACTTTGAATATATTTCCGTGCCAGTTTGGAATTTTTAGAGACGGAACAGCATTATCCTGTAGCAGTTTCCGTGTAGGTAGACCTAACAATTCATTCTGCAAGTCTCGTTTGTAATCGCTTTCACAAAAATGTTCAGCACAAACTCTTGCATTATTAACATTAATTTTGTCCTCTCGTTTACAACGAGCAATCCATTTACGCTGTAGTTCAACATTTTTTGGAAAACGATGATAAATTACGCCTTCAGTTTTACGTCCGCTATTACTACATTCAGCAACTGCACAATACGACGTATTTGTAGACATAATTCCAAAAACGAAGCTACAAGACTTTCCAACTGAACACTCGGCAGGACAAGAAATACACACAAACTAACATTTAACACGAACTCACATGCACGTCTTCGATAGAAACACTTAGGCCGGTATTACACTATCAAATTTCTTTGTCAAAGATTTGATCAAAGATGTGATCCAATATTCCGTCCAATATATTTGACAAAGATCTTTGACGTAGCGCTAGACGGGGTCAACGAGTTAAAATTTCATAGAGTGGCTGAGATACTAGTTACAGCGCTCCTAGCGGCAACCAACGCTACCTCGGCCGCCATGTTCTCCTTAGTCAAAACATTAGGAAAGCGTTACTGTTGTTTGTGTTGGAAGTGTGTCAGCTGTTGTGATGTTACTGCAATATTTAACTTTTCTAGTTGACTTTTTTGTTACAAAATATAAAGTCAACATGCCTGCAGTGTGTTCAGCGTTCAACTGCACAAATCGCAGCGATAAAACAACAAATATTTCATATTATAAGTAAGTATATTAGTACCGAAATACGACACACGTTTTTTAATGTTTATTAGAGTCATTTGCATTGGAACTGTAATTATGCTTAAGACAAATGCAGGAAGTAATTTATTTATCGTTGATAACAGATTTCCTTTAAAAGATAAGGAAATTACAAAAAGATGGGTTATAAATATGAAGCGAGAAAACTGGTTTCCTACTACAGCCAGTTACCTCTGTTCAGCTCATTTTGAAGAGAAATATATGTACCACACAAATGTCCAGAGGTGCCTTTTGTCAAAACCAGTACCTGCTATCTTTAACTTTCCACCACATTTACAAAAGCAAGATAAAGAATTACGACCACAACCCAGAAAGCGATCTTTCGACAGTTTGCAAGATAGTGCTATTACAGTGACATCATTAGCACAAAGTAAGTCAATAATTTAATTTTACTCCGTGTTCTTATTACTTTGAATTACATACTTTCTATTACAATCTTATGGTGTAGCTCAGTTATAAACTTACGATGTAACTACATTCTTTCAGTGCCTGTCAGACCCACATCTGTTTCTGCTGACCACAATTACTGTCTACCAAGCCCTAAGAAGTTGAAAACACAATATAACAGAGTACAAGCAGAGAATGTGCGACTAAAGAAGCGGATAAAGCAAATGAAGCAACGTAGTGTACGACACAAAAGAAGAATAGTGCAGTTACAGACTTTAGTTGCTGGTTTGAGAAGAAGGCTATGTAGTTCAGTTTCTGATATGTTAAACAGTGAACATGTAGTTAGTTTGTTGAAGGAGCTATTGGAACTTCAGTGCAGTGCTAAACTGTGCCATTATTCTCAGCAAATAAGGAAATTTGCCCTGACCCTACACTTTTATTCTGCCAAGGCATACAGCTACTTACGAAAATTTGTGAAATTACCCCACCCAAGAACGCTTCGACTTTGTTATTGAATTACTATGCTTGTGTTAACTACTTGTAACACATATTTCAAATAAATTCTCGTTCACAGTGTACTGGTTTTTGAGGCTTTGACTGTTTACTTTGAAATAGCGACAAAAATATCGCATTTCTGCGCCCGTTACTGTTTCTAATAGTTAACCACAGCATGTTTAGAAGTTTCACCGTAGTATTCTGGTGATACCCGCTCTAATTGCATTAATTTATGGGCAACAAGTGGATGGACAGACTTATTTGAGTTGTCTTGTAGTGTTATCTACATCGAAAAGTTTAGCCATATTTCGACAAAAACATCCCTTTTTGCTGTCAGTGTACACTGAAATCACTGCTGTCTATTGCTTGTTTTAGAAAAAATAAAGCTAGTATGAGCTATTTCAAGTAAGTCAAACGCAGTTACAAGGGGGCGGGACACAGCAGACGAATGCCTTGACTAAAGAAAACATGGCGGCCAGAATTTCAATTTGCTTCAAACATGGCGGACCTATAGCCACTCTATGAAATTTTAACTCGTTGGACGGGGTATTACACTGTCATCAAATTTTTCGTCAAAGTTCAAGATGGCTGACAACAACTTGTTATTAACCGCAGCAGTTCTACGTACTCCAATTGCATTGTGTGCACATGCGGAAAAGAAGTGGGGGAAAAAATGGAACCATACATACGAGGTTGACAGTCTTAAAAGTCCTGGGATTACAACTTGATAATAAATTCAGTTGGGAGGAGCACACCACAGAACTGCAGAAAGGCCTTAACAAATCTGTATTTGCAATTCGAGTGTTAGCAGACAGGCAACATAAAAATGAAAAAGCTTGCATACTTTCATTCCATAATGTCATATGGGATAATATTTTGGGGTAAATCTTGAAGTCAAACAAAAGTTTTCAAGGTCCAAAAGCGTGTAATACGTATTATTTGTGGAGTAAATTCACGGACCTCCTGCAGAAACCTCTTCAAAGAACAGGGTATACTAACTACTGCCTCTCAGTATATTTACTTCTTAATGAAATTTGTCGTAAATAATATATCTCTTTTTCCAACAAACAACTCAGTTCATACATACAATACCAGGAACAAAAATGATCTGCACAAGGACTGCACTTACTTTAGTTCAAAAAGGGGTCCACTACTCAGGAACACTCACCTTCAATAATTTGCCAGGAAACATAAAAAATTTAGTTAGAAATAAAGATCAGTTTAAAAGGAGCCTGAAAGACTTACTACTGGCCAACTCCTTCTACTCCATTGGCGAAATTTTTAATAGAAACAAATGATGTATTGTATTTATTCATACTATTAGTATTGTTATTTCAGCTTAAAAAAATCGACATGTTCCACATCCACGAGGATCTCCTCAGCACGGATCAATGGAACGAAAAACTAATCTAATCTGGGTGAAGCCATGGGTTTTACGACGGCACGATAAAAGCATTCAACAAAACTTGTTACGTGAGCTTACAGTGGAAGACGTCAAGTCGTACATCAATTACTTAAGAATGGATGAGCATACATTTCTGTATGTGCTCAATGAAGTGTATCCTCATATCATAAAGCACAATATTCACTTAAGAACTGCTACATCTTCAGAAGACAGGCTCACTATAACACTCCGATTCCTTGCTACAGGAGAGGGTTATGTTAGGTTAGGTCAGGTTAGGTCAGGTTAGGTCTCCAATCTTCTTAATCTATTTTTGTATTCAGGGTGCCTCACGTTGTAAAGCGCCTCATCAGCTTCAGACATATCTATTAATTTTGTAGTTGTCGGCACACACCAATTGTATTTACTGGCAATGGTTATAAAAACACTACAGACGACAGAACGCTGCAGCGATGCTAGAGCTCCATGTGGTAACACGTCACATTGCAGTGAACAGAAGACAAGCGGTTTCTTTGATCAAATATACAGCGAGGCCCTAGATTTGATCAAATATTGGACGACATTTGACAAAGTCCCTATTACACTATCAAATATCTTTGACAAAGATATTGGACAAAGATATTGGACAAAGAAATTTGATAGTGTAATACCGGCCTTAGCGACACCGTTGTATACAAACTGCAGTAGCTGCCAGGTGACGTCACAGCTCGAGATTCATCATGGCGGAGAAAAGAGTGGGAGGCCGAATTTGCACTCCCGTGGCTAAAATATTTTGTGACTTTAAATTTATCTGGATTATTGGGTGGCATATAGTTTTCTGTATGATCGGTTTTTTGTATAACAATGTGTCTCGCATGTCGTCGAATGTAATGGCATTCTCTATCGTTATCTTTTCTCTGTCCTTATCCACAGTGTCGTCATTTAGAGATTCATCACAGGCTATCTCTAGTCATAAATGTTCTGACATTTCATTTTGTATTGGGGAATGTTGTGTGTTTTCTATGAGCTGTACTGTTCTACCGTTTTGATTATTAGGGGTAGGTGGCGGATGAAATCTTGTGTCTGGTACATTCATACAATGACTTAGTTGCTGTGCACTGTTTGAATTTCTATGAAAATTATCATTGTAGAATGTCCTTTGCGGTCGGTGTTCGTTTTCTCTACTCCTATTATAGCTGTGTTTATACGGTGAGGTACGTGTGTTTCTCTGAAAAGGCTGTCTTTGTTCGTTTTGTGTATTTTGCGGCTGACCTGTGTAATGGCTTGCACCTTTCGCATTATCTAGGCAATGAGTCATGTGAAAGTTTGACCAGTTTGGCATTTCCTGTCATATATGTGTCGTGTTATTTGGATGGCTGTGTTGCTGTCTTGAATTGTAATGTGCATTGTTATTATACTGCTGTTCATTGAATCCCTGTGTGTATTCTCGATTAAAATTTTCATTTTCGCTGCAACAGCGTTTATTACGATTGTTATTGCCAAATCGTGTTTGCTCAAAATTAGCATTGTTTGGTTTGCGTTATGTCGTGAAAAGTTCTTATTAACAAATGCATAATCTGCCTGGTGTACCTCTAGCAATTGCAGGAGGTCTTTAAATGCATACACGCTGTCCTTTTGCTGGCCTGTTAATAATGACACTTTTAATGCTCTGGGGAGTTTTGAAATACACAGCTGTATTAATGTGGATTGACAGTATGGCTCATTGAGGTATTGGTTTTGTTCAACCATATACTCAAAAAATTGTGTGATTGTTGGGAAAGCAAAATTCTCGAAATTTGGCAGACTAATTAGCCGATCTTTAATGCTACTCTGTGTGGTATCTGACCAATATGCTGCTAGAAATGCTTCCTGGAACGCTTCTACTGAAAAACACTGTCTAGCAATCGGTCGCATTCTTCTCACTGGTTCCCCTTCAAGAAAACTAATAATAAATTCCAGCTTGTGTTGAACTGGCCATGACGGTGGGAGTGCCGCATTGAATTGTTGGATCCAGTCCAGCGGATGTATTTGCGTCCTGTCGTTTTTAAATGTTTTAAACTTTCTCACTGAAAGGAAATGCTTGTGGTCGAAACCTTCATGTCTTTGTGTGTAATTATTTTCGTAATGTTGTGCATATGAATTTATGTGTCTTTCTGCCTCATTAAGATCTCTTACTCTCTGTAGTCTACTGACATATGTATTGTGCATCTGAGACATGTCATAATGGTGTGTGTTCTGTTGAAATTGATTGTTTGCAGTTGTTTCTTGTGTGTCAGCTATCCCTTGCTGTAAAGAATTGATTTGCTGATGTAACAAATTATTACGTGATTCTAGGTCTGCGATTGTTTGTTGCACATTTGTAAGCATATCTTTACTATTAGGAATCTGTTGAACTGAGACTGGTGTAGTGTCATCTGATTTACTGTCATTGTTAGTATCTAACAGGTCTATACTTGTAGTGAGTTCGTTGATCTTTTTTGTCAGTTCGTTTCGTAATTTACGATTGCTTTTGGCTACTTTCTTAAAATCTGCTTTCAAATATTCTGGGTCTTGATCGATTTCTATGTGTTCTATTTTGTCAGTTAGTGTCTGGACTTCTTCTGTTAATTTATCTCTTATATTCTGGATTTAAGTGTCTGTAGAAATTTTCGCGTCAATTGTGTGCGATTGGATTTCCGTGAGCCTCTCTTGTATTTGAATATTTGTCTCCTGAACCGTTCCGATTGTTTCCGAAATCGAGTGTATGTGATTGTCTACATAAGTTTTTCCCTGAGAAAACCCTTTCTTTTTGTCGTCCTGTCACTGTTTAGTAATTGTTTGTAATAGTTCTTTTCGTTCTTTATCCTGCGATCGCACCAGTTTTGCGGCGACGTATCAAACCGTTTTCTGTGTGATTGTTAAAACGATCATCAATGTGAGCGTTTTGTTTAGGAAAGTTCTCTGTGTTGTTTCTCGTATGCTAACCGCGAATGCTTCTTGTTTTTCTGCTATTTCTTGAATCTTGGCGTGTAATTCTGGGTTTGATTGTGAACATTTTTCAGCGACTGCTTGAATTTCTACCTTGATTTCGTTTTTTAGGTGTGCTGATTCTTGTGCCCTTCTGTTAAAGTTTTGATTCATGTCTTGTGTCAGCAAAAATGCCAGTATTGGATCCGTTTCGGATTGACTTCTGTGTGTATTTGTATTCGTTGTTACAGGTTGTACATCTGTGTTCATTTGAACATCTTCAGATGACAGTAATCGTCTCACCATTTCCGTTGTTTCGGAATTTTCGTCAATAAAACTGTTGTATCTGCTACGCAGATTGTATCGCTGTGTACCGTTTGAATCTGTTTCGGCACAGAATGGAGTCAAACTGTTTGACTGCATTATAGTGGTTTCGTTAATGAAACTATTATGTCTGCTACGCGTAATTTGTGGCTGTGTAGCGTCTGTTGTATTTAAAAGCAAATTATTTTGCGCTAATGTCTCATTATCAGTTGGCATTTCTGAAGTTCATCGTTCGTCAAAAGATTCCATATTATTACTACTCTCGAATGTCTGTTCACCTAACGTTTCACTATCGGGTTTTTCAAACGTATTATTTCTGTCTATTCCCGAAAAGAATTTCTCGTCAGTATTTTCTACACCTTTATCACTTCGACAACGAGTCTATAATTAGCACACGCAACAAAATATATCTCGGTTCAAAGCAGATTCAACACTGAACAAACACTTTTCAATAGAGCAAACAGAATTGCCGATGGGCTGTGAATTAAAGGTATACAGTTTAGTATAAGCGTTGCGCCACGTAACACTAGCTTCTTCATACAATTGTCAGAGTCAGTATATTAATTTTCACAGTAGATTCACCAAAGAGTCTTACTGATTGGATGTCGACAAGTGAAACCTTCCCATATCCTCTGTATCTCTTTTGTTACGCAACCTTCCCTTCTACAATAATCTATGAAACCTTCCCTTAGGATTTCTATCTCTTGCCTAAAAATAACAAATGAAATTTTCCTTTTGAATTTAACTCTCTTTCTCAATAATAATAAGTGCAATCATCGCATAAATATTTAAATGCTGCTTATTAAAAGTGATTTGCTGATCATTTCGACGAAACATACAATGTGTCGTCGTCGTGGCCCTCAGTCGTTACCTGCAATAACCCAAAACTGTTCCTTACCTTTTTTGCTGTTACTGGATCGCCATCTGATTCCTACATCGAACTGCAACATGAATATACTTACTCCGGTTTACTATACTGCTGCTGCTGGGTGTCATAAAATTAATTTATTTAATAATAATGATAAATTTATTACCAGAGCTGACGTTATTCTTTAATTAATTTGACTGAAGTTACGTAATTCATAGTTAAACTTTTTATTGACAACAATAAAATTTTGCAAAGTTTTACATTGATGGTTTTGGGATGGATTATAAACAGTAATGCAACATTGCTGGCAGAAATTAATTATATTCTGAAAACGTTTCTTCAAATATTTACTGCTGGTAATGAAATGATTTTTCAAACGTTCAAATGGGATTTACTTTTTATAATAATCTTACAACTAGCATTGCACAAACATACCTTCAGTAGTCTTGAGTTTCTCAAAATAAATAATTCAATAATATTAGTACCTCTTATGATAATAGTCAGCTGATGTCTCTGTACATCCGTTTATAATCTCTTGTAAATCATAGCTGGTGGCTGGTAGGAACACCGCTCCTCTCAACCTCTCGCTTCAGACCTGCTACCAACTCACTTCACATCTCGCTTACTACTGACTTCCTACGAATGCTAAAGTGCGGTCTCTCCCGCCAACAATGCTTTCTGGTGCAGTACCATTACAAAATGTATCAATGCTCGGCCTTTCCCGCTCTTTTCTTAAAATGTATCCATAAGCGGTCTCTCCCGCCCTTTTTAAAATTATATCAATGTGCGGTCTCTCCCGCCAACAATGCTTTGATGCAGTCATTCCCTGCTACCACAATTATTTCCAAAATGACAGATATTAATTATTCCTACTTAATCCTATTAATAAAATATAAACATCTTTCATAAATTGTGGTTTGACAATAGACAATATAAATATACATGTCTTACATAGCATAAATAATATTAACATAAGAACGGAAGTCAGAATTCTACTACAAACATAGAACCGAATGGGTGTTCATGTGAATGTATGTTCGTCTACTGCTGTTCGCAAAACAAACCCCATATAGTGCAGCCAATCTGTAGAATTTAAGGCTTGTTCGTACTTTGCATTTCTACTAGAAAGCAGAAGTTTTCTTCGAAGGACTGCATTGAAACTTAACAAGACGAAGAGTGTTTAAACATTAACGAGAAATTTATAATTTCGTGTGTTGTGTTATTCCGATTTGCACTGCTCTTTTTTTCACTGTCTTCGAAAACATGTCTGAAAGCTATCTTTACAGTGTTATGCATACTGGGTACTTATTCTAATGTCAGTTGTCAAAAAGGTAACATGTGTTTTGGCAGCAGTGACGATTACTTGTTTTGTATAAAAATAGATTAGAGAGTTATATTACATTTTGTTACAAGAATGGAATAAAGTGTTTCAAATTTTAGTGATGTTAAATATTGCTTTTGGTGATTCTGTTATGAGTAAAACAAGGGTATACAAGTGGTATAAGCATTTTAAGGCAGGCCTTAAAGAACAGCGGTTTTACAAGCATGGATGAGATTAAAAATGCACAGTAAGAGACCTATAAACTATCCAAAAGAAACAGTTCTTAAAGTGTTTCGGGAATTGGAAGAAGCACTGGCAAAAGTGTATAGTATGTAATGGGAAATATTTTAGAAAGGATAATATTGCTGTAGACTACCAAAGTTCTTACCAAAAAATAAAAATTAATATGTGAACGTTCCTCGTATGTCAAGATTTTTACATAGATGTCCAGAATTGGTGTATGTGTTTCGAAGGAAATTTCAGCAGTTTTTGGAATAGGTATCGCACACATGTTTTAAGCAATATGTTTTATAATCAGGTGGATAGTAACCGAAATAGAGATTTAGTGACAGAATACGTTCAGATGCTGCTGTTCCATAAGCAGCAAAGGTTTTATGTGACTGAATCACATTCTACTAGCGAAAAATTAATTGAGTTTAACATGAAGTTCTTAAATTATGACTGATTTTGTACAATTAGTGATAAAGCTATTTATTGCTTTGGACCACATTTGTTTGTATTTATCTTGGAGAACTGTTTAACACTTTTACTACCAAGTAGTATATTACTACCTAAGGAAACTTCATATTATATGAGCAGAGTCAGGCTTGAAAGTACACACAAGGTTTTTTTAAGAAATTGTTCGTTGCCTGTTTACATACATCGTATTTTAGAGGTCATCATCAAAAATGTCACTGTCATTACCGTCGTCGTCGTCACTTTCTAAATTAATAACTATGGCGTTTAGTGTCTTCAATAATCCCATCCTTGACCCAGTACTCTCTTTCAAGTTCCTCCACATGGAGGCAGTATGCACTCCAGTTATCTTGAGTTATCGTTTCAAAACCTGTAACAATTGGGGCAAGTGTCTGTATATGCTTTTCTGGTTACTGCAAAATTTAGTTTGGAATAAGAAATAGAAGCTCTCAAAATTTCTACATACATTCTTTCATCAACTGCAGCACTTTGTCATGCAAATATCTCCAAGAATATTTCTTCCTCTGACGAAATTTTTGAGTTTTTCACATGCCATTTAAGTTGGATTTAAGTCACAGGTGGAACTCGCAGCACAATTTGTCCATGAGCTTCAATTATTTTATTAATTTCAAATACTTTGTCTTACGGCTTATGTTGTTTAATTAAATCAAATAATTTTGTTTTCTTGTTGACAAGTCAGCTTCTATCTTATTTTTTAATAACCATTCAGTCATTTCCCTTTTATTCGAGGACTTAGCTGGAGCTTTGTTATGCTCCTTGTTGTGATATGAAACATTGTCCATAATAATAACACAGTTCGGGAGTAGATTCGAAATTATTTTAGCTGGTATTCAATTTGAAAAATTTTCGTACTTCATTTCCCCATGATAGTCTCCTGTTGCACATCCTGCTTTATAAATCAACTGTGCGTTGGGTAGAAATCCATCTTTTGACCCAATATTGACCACTATAATCTTATTACTTTCGCTAACATTGTCCATAAGTCCATAATACCATCAACGCCAGGGCCTTGCGAACATTTTCTGTAAGTAACGTTGTTCTCCACACAAGTTTCATCAATATAAAAGAATTTTTTGTCTAACTCTCTTAATTTCCTCAGTTGGATCAGGTACTTACATCGCCAGTCAATTATATTCGTTCTCTCTACCAGAATCTTTCGTTTACTTATAGATCTTTTCCAGGTAAATCCCATTTCACGCAGTACCTTGTGTAAAACATGTTTCTGCCTAGGAAAATTAATTTTTTTGTCTCGCGGCAGTAAGTAATTTGCGTAGTGTCGGCACTAGCTAGTTTTTGGTTTATGTAAAAGTCCTCCATCGTTTGTCGAATGACCGATTTTGTAAAACTGTCTACAACGATGGGATTCCTCCCAAGATTTTTAGTTTCCCTTCGTGGCGATTCCAGTAGACCATGCGGTTTATTTTCGTGTTCCTTCCTTATGCACCCTATTGTGGCGAGGCCGACGGTTGCATAAATTGCAGCCCTTTGGGGCTGGTAATATTAGCCAATAGTTCTTTTTGTGTCGCTTCCATAACACACTCTGTAATAACTGTAGAAACGTTCGAACGCTCGTTACTACTTGTTGTGTTGTCCTAATCATCATCATTTCATCCCCATCGACGCGCAAGTCGCCGAAGTGGCGTCAAATCGAAAGACTTACACCCGGCGAACGGTCTACCCGACGGGAGGCCCTAGTCACACGACACTTATTTTTTTACTCCGCTAACACCCGTCTTCTTAGTATTCTGCACATTTTCCTGCATTGCAGGGCGATTATCCATCACTTTCGGATGCCGAACTGTATCATTGAGTATACAAAGTTAACTGACACTTACAGAAGTTGTGTGTGTTCATTACCGGTGCGAAAACCTACGAACAGAAATGGCATATTGTATATCACTACACGCTGATCTACACCGTTAGGCAGGTAAAGAACAACTGGTTTTGGGTGTCCCTGCAGGCCAGCGGCAGGGTTCTTCCGGAAAAGACCTCGCTCTTGGGTTTACAGACAGATTATAATTCACCCGCAGTTCGTGGTCTAGTGGCTGCCAGCACGGTAGCTCGATGAGTTCGGTCAGAGGGTTATCTGCCCTCTGTAATAAAAAAACTGACTCAACGGCTCAACGCTGAACTTGAACGGGTGTCACGGGACATCCGCACCGAACAAATGCAGCGAACAAAATCAGAACAAAACGCCACACGGTAGCTCAGCGTGTTCGGTCAGAGGGTTTAGCTACCCTCTGTAATAAAAAATCTGAGTGAACGGATCAACGAACAACCTGAACGGGTGTCACCGGACGTCCGCCACGAACAAATTCAACGAACTATATAGAACAATATAGGATCAACATAGGGTCCTAGGTTAGATTCCGGCTGGGTTGGGGATTTTCTCTGCCTGGGAACTGGGTGTTCGTGTTGCCCTCATCATTTCATCATCATTATTCGTGACAGTGACTAGATTGGACTGTAATGAACTGTATAAAAATTGGGACTTTTTATGGGCGCTGATGACCAAGCAGTTGAACGCCCTATTAAAAAAAAGCAATAGTTTGTTGGCATTGTCATGCTCGAGCGATTTACCTACAACTTATGTATTATTTTTTATCGGAAATAATGAAAAATTAAAGTAGATGAATGTACAACTTACGACATTATGAATCGAAAGTCCAAACCCGATTTTTGGAAACTGTTTGCATACTGCATTTATTAAATGCAGTGCAGCAGTAATGCTTACAAAGTGTAATTAACTGTGCTGGAAAGAATTGCCAAAATAATGTTCACTAAAGATCACTGTAATTTGTGTTTGATTGAAGATCATCATCATATTCATCATCATCATCATCATCATCATCGTTGTCGTCGTCATCATAGCTTGAGGTCGTGATATTGATGATAACTTAATCGATTTACGTTATTCAATCTCCTGTCCAATACCCTTGCCCCAGCTGCTGCACTTACCTGCAGTAACCTTGACAGTCCTCTGCAGAAACTGAAAGGAAAGCAGTATTAACAAGTTTCTGCACTCTTTCCTTCAATGTGTTAACAGTGACATTGTTCTCCCTGAACTGTGTTTTGTTTTGGCCCATGCCAATTCTATAGGATGTAGGTCGCAGTTGTAGGTCGGTAAATAGACTATTTTATGCGTTCTGCTCTCAGCGATTTGATCCACAATGTACACTTGTGAGGCTGGTTTGCTTTCCTTTTCAGGCGGCAGTTCAGTCTTCCTCATTGAGTCGTGTAGTTTACTTGTCTGTCTCGTAATTACTCCAACATCGTAATCCCGAAATAATGTTTATTAGGCATTCTGTCGAACTTCCTGCTGTGGTGTGGTACATTATTTATACAATCACAGAATTGGGTAGAATATAGGAACCACCATATCTGCAAACCTACCTCCCCCCTACCGTCGACACACATAGTAGTTTCGCAAACTTCAAGAAATTTGCAAGGTAGTGAAAACAGGTTCTTGTATGAGACCTCCTGACAATCTAAAACTGTGTGTCAGACCGCGTTCACAGGTTCGAGATCCAGTCAGGTACACAGTTTTAATTTGTCAGGAAGTTTCCAACCATCGCACTTCACTGCAGGATGAAAATTCGTTCTACTTTACAGCATCTTTATGTACGTATTTGCCGGATTTGTCATTTTGTGGAAGTTATTCTCAGACTTACAGAAGTTGTGTGTGTTCATTACCGGTGCGAAAATGTCAGTGTTGAAAATGAGAATGGCACGAAGTCAGATGGGCCTAAACAAACGCATCATTGAATCCCTTGGCACCACCAGTCGAAGAAGTGCGAAATGAGTTTCCTAATCAATTTGTTTCACTAGAAGGGAAAGCAGAAAGGCAGTAAATACGTCTTTAAATTTTAGCTGATTTTTTAAAATTACTGTAAATATAAACATTTATGATAAAATTAGTAAACACTGCTTGCAAAAATCGAAGAGTGATTTAAGGACAGTTTCTTGGTGAGATACCGTCCCGCATTTTTGTTTCCTGTTATCGAATATTGATAATACAATAGACAAGAGATGTTCGAAATTTGCATATGATATCCTCGAAGTTTTTAATCTAAGTGAATTGCTCTGATTTTAGTTAATAGTGTTTTTTGGTAACATCAATATGTACTCCTCTAACATTTTTTTTCTAGTTTTTAATTTTTATGTTTTGTCACGATTTTCATTCATTAATAATTATGCAACATCAGTGAAGACTGCTTCGGTTTTTTTTAGAATAGCTGCTCTTCTGCAACAAGTACTTGCAGAAAGTTCCTGAAATAAACTTGCCCCAGTGACTTAAACAGGAAAACTTGAGTGATTTAGTTCTAATGTTAAGACTTCAGCAAGTGCTTACAAAAGTTACTTGCTAGTAAACACAAACCATTCATAAAACTTCACATCTAGGGGCAGCTCGGCGTTGGCAGCGCTGGGAGACAAATAAATCTCTTTCAAGTGGTGCCGATTTTCTCCACTTCTGGCAGCACTAGCGCAATCGTAAAGTTATCGCGGCCAAACAGTACATTAGCGGATGGGGTCCCTTAGGTAGCGGTGTTAAGGCATTCCATCTACTGAGTACTGTCTCCCTTTCTTCTTCGATCCTAACATACCTGTCTTAGTCCCTTTTCTTACTTCTCCATTAGGAATACCAAATCTGTCTTCCATCTTGCCCAAATGCAAATTTCCTGTTGCAGGATTTCTTCCTTCTATGTCTAGGTAGTAGAATTTACAACCTACAACAGTAGGATTGTACTGGAGCGTATTTCATGTATGCCGACGACAGTAGATTAAAAGGATTTTTTTTTAGGGTTAAGTCAGTGGCACATGTTACTCACACCATACATTGTACGGGAGAGGAGTACGGGTAGGATATGGCAGGTAAGACAACTGATGGCGTGCTAACTTGCGTTGCCGAATAAGAAACACGATCTTAAGAGTTAACAGGAGAAAAAGAAGGTTGACAAGTAGTATTCAACAAGGAGTAGATCCATGAGGAATAAATTTTAATAACAGGAGTCGATGTGCTAATGTTATTCTAGTGTATTCACAAGAGATACATGGACAAAATCGTTTGTATTGTCTAAATCTAGTAATTAGAATAAAGTAAAAGATAAGCTACAGTAATTAAAGTAAGAGATATAAGTGTGAGAAGAATATGTAATGACATTATATGTGTTATAAACAAGAGCAAGGGAAAAAACGAAGTTAGAAGAGAGGAGGTAAGATATTTAGATAGAGAGCAGTAATGTTAGCAGAAAGTAATTATGGGAGAAACTTAATGTTTAGAGTGAGAAAAGATAATAAAAGAGGGCTATGAGCTGTGAATATTGATGAAGTTAAGATGCGTCATACCCAAACAGTAGCTGAAGTGTAGGAGATGAAAAGGATAGGCAGATCCATAGGAGGAATGGCTTATACCATGGTCAGATGAACCTGTCGAAAGAATGACCTGTACCATTTAAAATAGATGTGAGAGAGGTAAGGTTAGATGGACCCACAGAGGGGATGGTCTATATGTTGGTCAGGTGAATCCAGTGAGGGATTGACCTGTACCATCTCCTTTTTTTGTGCGGAAATAAGGGTACACCCACATCTATACTTGTATAAAGGTTTGACACAGTGACTGCCCCTAGAAGGAGTGTAAGTGCAGTGCAGACAGAAGTATGAGGCTGAATAATGATAGACTTACCTGATAGTAGAGACGAAAATAGTTGGAACAGGAATGTTCCACACTTGTTGACTAAAGCCTCTACTGAAATTTGACTCTAGAGAGCGAATAGTTGGCATATACCCAACAAGCAGCTCCTCGGGTAATAATAATGTGAGAAAGAGTAAAAGCCAATTAACTATGTTCATGTACAAGAAATAAACAAGAATTCTCAAGTACACTGACTTGAAGGCAATGCATTGTTAACCAAATAAATAGATCTAAAAACCATAAGTAAGTTGAACAAGATTATATAAGCTGGAACGTGTTACACATATATATTAAAGTGATATCCTGCTATATTGGAAGACTGGTCATTACAGGATAATTTCTTGCATCACAGAGGATGTGAAGTAAATCAGATGGACATACATATGTAGACTAACACTGTTACCAGCCGGAGTGGCCGTGCGGTTCTAGATGCTACAGTCTGGAACAACGCGACCGCTACGGTCGCAGGTTCGAATCCTGCCTCAGGCATGGATGTGTGTGATGTCTGTAGGTTAGTTAGGTTTAATTAGTTCTAATTTCTAGGTGACTGATGACCTCAGAAGTTAAGTCGCATAGTGCTCAGAGCCATTTGAACTAACACTGTTTAGCACAATTTACCTGAAATGAAACAACAAAATTGAAAAGACTTGTTATTAAAAATGAAGTTTTATCCCTTTTTAAAGAATGAAAACATATCGAGTGTTTTTAAGTAATTTGGTTGCTTATAGTTGTTTGTTAATGAGAAAGCAAACTTTCCTTTAAGTGGGGGAAAATGATGTGTTACATTCAGTTTATGCAAATGAAATTCCTCACTCCTTGTGTAGTACACGGAAGAATAGTTGTGACAGAATAATATTAAGTAGGAAGTAAGTCGTTGGACATATACAGTGCGCGGGTGTTTGTTTTTGTATGTTCAGACATTAGACGGGAGGTGTTATGACAAGTAAACGGCTTCATCTGCTATGGGCGACGCCTTTTACGTTTAGGCGTCGCGGCTTGACCGTCAAGGAGCAACCACACTCTCCAAGAATGAAAACAAAGAGAAGATGGTTTTTTGAAAAATGAAATATATTGTAATCAGGAAAGTCATTTGAGCCTCTGAGGCGAATGTCGTATGAAAAGTTGTGTTCAACTCTAATTCACGTGTCACTCTAATGGTCTGTACACCCACTCAAGGAACTACTCGTATATGTCTGTAAAAGGAAAGTAATGGACGTGCTTTTTCGTGATATGAGTAGAAGTTATCTTCTCTTGCTCCAGTGACAGCTGCAGAACGTGAAGAAGTCAACCCTTTCCTCGGCTACATGAGGGATTTCAGAGACAGTGATTATCAGGACCTCTGTTTCAAGAGAATCAACTACAGCGACCAGATAAACAAAAAAAAAAAAAACTGTAAATGCGTCAGCTGTTGCGTCGGGTGACAGATCTCATGAAGTGTTCTGACTCAGCTTGAACTACAAGGAGCGAGCCAGCTGCTACACAAAACCCTAAATCGTCAAGAGAAATACTTCACAGAGACCTACTGTGGTTGAGACTGCAGTGAGAGGTGACCAGACACCCCAGTCCAGGGACAAGCAAGATATTATGTTACCTTGAAGTTAGAGTATACAAGCCACATTGCTGATAAAGTGTAAAAGCAGTCTCAATTCTTGGACATCGTTAGCTCAAATTGAGAATAATCATTCAGATTGCTTCAGTATTTATTGTGTTAAACATGGGGCACTCTGTGAAATGCGCTCTACAAATGGTGGAGCGACTTGTTGAAAAATGTATTCATTGGGAAGTCTAGTGTGGCCAATGCAAAGCCAGCAGAGAATTTTAAGTTGCAGGGGTGGGGAGACACATTCTGCATGAATGGTATGTAGCTTATTATGGGTAAGCACAATGTACTATTCTCTTTTCCATGATATTAGATGTTCTTGGAGTAGAGAGTTCCATAGGTCGTGGGCCAGGCCAACATTTTTGATAGTCTCCTTCGCCAAATAATATCCAAGTTCGTTTCATGGTATCCCTATGTTGCTAGGGGTCCATAGAAATACGATTGACCATCTGCTGTTTTAGTGATAAATTGTCAGTTCTTGGGCCATATTGATTTTGCTTTGGGCTGCAGGTTGGACACCCCTCATGTAGGTTCTAGGATTTAGTTATGCATTGTAAACTGCTGAGTCACTGCAAAATAAGGAAGTCCCAGATGAGCACATGTGTATATATGTATCAGCTCACACAGTGGCTACTAGTTCTGCAGTAAAGACACTATGTAGGAACTGTTCTTCACTGACACTTGTATATGTGAAGGCTTAGCCATTTTAATTATTGATACATGATCCAGCTATGTAAATGGTTTCCTAACTCAAGAATTCGACCACCACTGGAGAATATGCAGTTGTGATAGAGTATGTGATAAGTCTTTTGGCTTACAGGATGAAGTCAATGCTGGACTCAATCATGTTGCAATTGATATGGGCTCCTTGGGGAAGGATCTTGGTAAACAAGGCCTTATAATAATAATAATAATAGGTGGTGCTGGGAATAATTTAGATTACAACCACAACCACAGAATTGAGAGAGACATCTCTAACATTGCTGAGAAAGCAACACACATCAATGTGAAGGTAGTTTCGATAGGCCATGGATGAAACATTCTATGAACCATGTCAATAAGGAGCTCAGCAGAGATTTGTGGAAACTAGGCTGGTTACACATTGAAATGGTTGATGCAATGTTGGTAAGCTGGTATCATCACACACGCCATGGCTTACATTTAAATAGAGGAGGGAAACAGCTTATTACAGATTTTATCACCAATAGCACTAGAAAGAACCAAGATGGCATACATCCAACCCCAATACATTCACCATAGATCTTTCTTAGGGTAAAAGAAAAAGAAAGACAGAGTGTAAAAGTAGTTCGAGTTGATAATAATATGACAGATACCAAAATTAGAATTAAGAGCTCTGACATACATCATTACCTAAAAATATTCCATCCGAATATAAGAAATCTGATAAATAAAAGGGAAGACCTGTTGCTTTCAATTCAAGATTCGACATAATTAGATAAAACTGTTATTGATATACTTTGCTTAACAGAATATCATCTAGGAGCTGTAGAAATTGAGCAGATGCACTTACAAAATTAGATTTCAGTACTGTAGAACCAATGTAAGAAAAGGAGTTGTAGCAATTTTTATTTACAGCACTCTTAGGTCTCAGGCCTATCTCTCTGCTGCAGTAAATACTGCACTGAACAATATTTTGAGTGCTGTGCAGTCAAAAAGCGAACTAGAAAAGCAGTCCATCATAATTATAACTTCCTACAAGACACCAGTATAAAATACCCCAAAATAATTATTTAGGCTTTCCCAGCGATATTTTGACATGTTGAATAATTGGGTTTTCTGCCAGCTGTTCATGTCATTCCCACATTCGCTGTCTTCTCTGAGTGCTTCTGAAGAAGGAGCACCTGAAGAAGATAGCGAGTCACACCATCAAAATATCATGCGAGAACGATGCGAACAACTGGAAGAAGACCCAATTATTCAACAGTCCTAAAGTTTCTTGCTCACTTAGAAACAGTACTTATAAAATTATACAAGAGCAACAGCAAAATTATTTTATATGGAGATTTTAACGCTGACTTTCTATCAACCAACAGTAACCACAGACAATTGAAACATCCAATAATCACATCCCCAACAAGGGTATATGACTGCAGCAAAGCCAAGATCATGAATGTTTTTCTGAATGTCACAGAATATTATAATGTAAAAATATTGGCTGTAGAAAATTGCCTATCTGGCCATGGAGGCCAAATAACAATCCTAAATCTCACTAACATAAAAACAATTAATGTACACACTCAGGTTAGGCATGTTATATTCATAAATGATGAATCAGTAGTGGGACAAAGTTCGTGTCACCCACTCTGCATTGTTGCCAAATTTATTCGAGATGGCAGATCCCAGATGGTGGCAGTAGATATGGCAACATCGCAATGGCGTCATGGCGGGAAGTTCAATTTTGGCAGGAAAAGAGGTCAATTGGGCTACCTCCACTAATCCAATCCTCCCCCCTTCCTCTCTCCCCTCCCCAAGAAAATGGCGGGAAGTTCAAATTTTGGTGGAAAAAGGTCACTTGGGCTACCTCCACTAACCTAAGAAAATGGCAGGAAAGTAGGTCACTTGGGCTACATCCACTAACCTGCCATCAGACGGCGACCTCTTCCTTGGAATTGGTGGGCAAAGGACTCAGCATGTGCTGAGCTGCTGGGTGGGATGGACATATGTCTTTATTTTGCATGCAGTCTTTATTTAAACAATTTGAGGCAGTAACTCCATCTAGTGTGTTCAGTATGAGGTCCGGAGTACAACTGACCTAGTACACAGTATTGCCACCAGAGGGCGCTGTCGTCCCATGGCGGTCTGGGGGAAAAATGGCAGGAAAAGGACTAAGGCTGTTCTGGGGTGCTGGAGAGGAAAAACTGCACTTTGTCTATTTTGGAACAATTTATTTAGGGATGGATTTCACGTAGTTTATTTATTACAATGATACAAAACACTCAACCCTGGCGTACCTGGAGTGACACTATATAGCCTACAGACCTGCAAACGACTCCTAATTCACCGAAGTAATGCAGTGCATTGATGTGCAGACATGAAAACAACTCGTAAATTGTTAAAATAACGTATGTAAAACGCCCTGCAGACATGCTCACTAATTCTCGACTGACCAAATAATGCTGTATACTGATCTACAGACACGCAAACACCTCGAAAATTACCGAAATGATGCAGTATACTGATGTACAGACACACAAACAACTCGTAATTTGTCTAAATAATGCATGTAAAAGGCTCTGCAAACACGCTCACAACGCTTCAAACAGCCGAAAATAATGCAGTGCACTAACACTCAGTGCACGTAAAAATCACTTTAGAACCATAGTCAAGTGCGACGTATCAGCGAACTCTTCCCTACAAAGGTCCCAACAGGTGCACGCACCGACGCCGCCGACCTCGGACGCGAGCCACCACCGAGGAGACGAACACAGAGACGCAAGCCATTGCTCTCAGGCCACTGCCGCCTTCAGCCAGCAGTTGAAAGTCGTGTCTATTTTCGGGTATACAGTTAGAAATCTTTTAGTGCTAAACTGATGTCACATCTCTATGTAAATAAGAGTCAAGTCACCCTCTGGATGCGCACGTGTTTTCCGTTGCTGGCACGATGCCTTTCTACCTATGGTCCAGCGAAGACGTAATTGCCGAGTGACTCATCATCGTAGGTGCATATAAGAGATTGTCAGTGTTATACTGTCGTCACAGGTCTATGTAAATAACAGCCAAGTGTCTCTCTCTGAATGTGCTATAGAAATCTGTTGCAATGCTTCCCAGAATAGCACAGGGTGCATTGTTCCTAGTGATCCTAATGGGACATGTGAGATGTGTTTAGCCGTGCATGTGTTTACCAGCCCAGCGTGACTGATGCATCGCCATGAAATGTTCACGTAGCAACTCACCATCGCAGGCACCGCTAAAAGGTGCTCAATGATATACTGTTGTCTCTTGTCTATGTAAATAGCAGCCAAGTTCCCCCTCTGGACGCGCTATAGAAATCTCCTGCAGTGCTTTCGAAAACTGTTAATGAAAATAGTCCAGAATAGCACGGAATGCATCCTTCCTGATGCTCCTAACGGCAGAGCCCGTCCATCACGTCAACCCCTCACAGAAATCGTAAAGTTTCTTAGAAACAGCTAACGGTCGCTTTTGTAGGAGCTGAATGCATTCCTCCTGATAGTCCTACCGTGGCACCCGACCATCATGTGTTACCCTTCCTAGAAACCGTTAAGTCCTGCTTTCAACAAACATCTCCGAAACGCAAACGTTCTCACCGCTACGTAGAGTCTCCTGTATCCCAGCACAAAGGATGTCTTTGAATGAATGGAGCATTCTGCTTGGCGCTCACTGAATTGCTGGTGTGGAAGCACTGCAGACGAGACATTCAGCAGCAAAACTATTCTGTACGGATCGCCATATTGCACTGACAGTTAAACCCTGCAAAAGTGGTCTGCAGATCATCAGATACGGAAAGACTCTTGCTCAATTACACTGCTGTGCTACCGAGGACGAAAGCTTGAATATTTCAGCGTGAAATCTATCTCCAGCTACCATATCGATGTAGCAAACATACAGTTCTATCCTGCACCATACAGAATCGCCCATTTTGCGTCATGCATATAGCTGTCGAAAGCCAGACACTCGTGCATATACTGTGAAGACAGACAGCATAAGCACATGCACTGAATATACTCCTCGCAGCACTAGATATTTCCCGTGAGGTCGGTTGGTCATCCACACAGCCAAAGGTCACAAGTCATCCACTCCCAAGGCGTGACCAGGATGGCCTCGGCGGACCGAAGTGACTCCCCGAAATGTTGTACAAAGTCGGCGTCGGTTCTCCTCGCCACAAAGGCGTTACTGTATCTGGCCCGGACCTGCGTGCTTGCTTGCTTTCTACACCCATCTCCAGACTCTGGGATTACAAGAACGTATGTAATTTCACATGGTTTGCCAGAATATCATACCATTCACGCGATACTTCCCGATATCGAGTACATAGCAATATCACTTGCATAGCAGTATCGCTTGTACAGTATAATTCCGAAGATGTAGACTGGAAATCATTTCTCTAGAAATCCGAAACTTCAGCGAAATCGAGAGTGCTGTAAACCACTGAGTAACTAGAAACTTATCCTGTCTACAAAGACCTTTGCGTCAAAACTCGAAAAAAATAGAGGAAACTGATATTTCCACTCGCAAATACCAATGTCGGTGATGTAACAGATTCCAAATCATCCCTGTAATTTACAAAGTCAACTAAGGCGTTTCTCATGTCTAGAGAACCAGCAAACGTGTTTTCCACCGTCTTTTACCTGCTACATGCACACACCACAATAGATGTTCTCTCAACTAAATAAAGGTGCGAAAAGGGCAGAAGCAGTCAACCAGACAATTTACATGGGAGGGAATAATGGCCAGCACAAACAAACGTCCATATTGAATCTTCTCAAATTTACACGCAATCATGAAAGCTGTGTAACACAAACTAAGTAATAGTTCACTATTCGGTCGTCTAGAAAATGACACGGTTAAGTCAGCTACATTCCTGCAGCCCAATACGCCTTTCCATTCGGATAACTCCTGTAGTTAGCAGGAAACGTCAATCATCCGCCCCACAGGCCAACGCCACTGCCACGCGCCATGCACTCCTAGACAGAATCGTCCTAGGAAACTTGCCACATACATATTGATCACTATGCTTACAATTAAATATTACGATCGTGATCTCAATTGGACAACATTCGATAATGAGCGAAGTATCGGAAATACGCTCTGCTGATGGCTGTGGCCCTGGAAACATAAATACACTCCTGGAAATTGAAATAAGAACACCGTGAATTCATTGTCCCAGGAAGGGGAAACTTTATTGACACATTCCTGGGGTCAGATACATCACATGATCACACTGACAGAACCACAGGCACATAGACACAGGCAACAGAGCATGCACAATGTCGGCACTAGTACAGTGTATATCCACCTTTCGCAGCAATGCAGGCTGCTATTCTCCCATGGAGACGATCGTAGAGATGCTGGATGTAGTCCTGTGGAACGGCTTGCCATGCCATTTCCACCTGGCGCCTCAGTTGGACCAGCGTTCGTGCTGGACGTGCAGACCGCGTGAGACGACGCTTCATCCAGTCCCAAACATGCTCAATGGGGGACAGATCCGGAGATCTTGCTGGCCAGGGTAGTTGACTTACACCTTCTAGAGCACGTTGGGTGGCACGGGATACATGCGGACGTGCATTGTCCTGTTGGAACAGCAAGTTCCCTTGCCGGTCTAGGAATGGTAGAACGATGGGTTCGATGACGGTTTGGATGTACCGTGCACTATTCAGTGTCCCTTCGACGATCACCAGTGGTGTACGGCCAGTGTAGGAGATCGCTCCCCACACCATGATGCCGGGTGTTGGCCCTGTGTGCCTCGGTCGTATACAGTCCTGATTGTGTCGCTCACCTGCACGGCGCCAAACACGCATACGACCATCATTGGCACAAAGGCAGAAGCGACTCTCATCGCTGAAGACGACACGTCTCCATTCGTCCCTCCATTCACGCCTGTCGCGACACCACTGGAGGCGGGCTGCACGATGTTGGGGCGTGAGCGGAAGACGGCCTAACGGTGTGCGGGACCGTAGCCCAGCTTCATGGAGACGGTTGCGAATGGTCCTCGCCGATACCCTAGGAGCAACAGTGTCCCTAATTTGCTGGGAAGTGGCGGTGCGGTCCCCTACGGCACTGCGTAGGATCCTACGGTCTTGGCGTGCATCCGTGCGTCGCTGCGGTCCGGTCCCAGGTCGACGGGCACGTGCACCTTCCGCCGACCACTGGCGACAACATCGATGTACTGTGGAGACCTCACGCCCCACGTGTTGAGCAATTCGGCGGTACCTCCACCCGGCCTCCCGCATGCCCACTATACGCCCTCGCTCAAAGTCCGTCAACTGCACATACGGTTCACGTCCACGCTGTCGCGGCATGCTACCAGTGTTAAAGACTGCGATGGAGCTCGGTATGCCA
The DNA here is from genome assembly GCF_021461385.2 of Schistocerca piceifrons. Taxonomy (NCBI): domain Eukaryota; kingdom Metazoa; phylum Arthropoda; class Insecta; order Orthoptera; family Acrididae; genus Schistocerca; species Schistocerca piceifrons. The sequence continues at coordinate 497,754,727 of NC_060138.1, read as the reverse complement.
CGGCAAACTGGCTGACACTGACGGCGGCGGTGCACAAATGCTGCGCAGCTAGCGCCATTCGACGGCCAACACCGCGGTTCCTGGTGTGTCCGCTGTGCCGTGCGTGTGATCATTGCTTGTACAGCCCTCTCGCAGTGTCCGGAGCAAGTATGGTGGGTCTGACACACCGGTGTCAATGTGTTCTTTTTTCCATTTCCAGGAGTGTATATATACCATTCTTATGACTTGACATACTTTTCTCTTTGCTATCACAGTACTCCATGTCAAATCCATACCTTACTTACGATTGGACATAGTCATTTCCTTTGCACATGTTGTAACACACACACATACTTTATAAGCCTGATGCTCAGGGTAAACCCATCACGCATCCCCCACTACTAAGTATAATACTTCACCAATAACTGATTACTGGCGATACGAAATAATACTGACCAAAAATCAGCGGTACGTGGACATGTTTTTCTTGCTGGTGGTACCACTGTGTCTGCGAAAAAGAGGCGTCATCGTTTTACAAACCGCCAGATGTTAAAAAAAAAGACGCTCGCAACGACCAAATTACTATCACATTCGGTCTTTGTTCTACAGTGCACACAAGTATCTATGTTAAAAGCTATACTAGCTTTATAAATCGAGGTATGCCATTACCTCCGAATGAAGCGGCTTTTCCAGACAAATGCCACGACACTGAATATAGACAGTGATCGCCGGAGTGTGTATTATCAGACCAATAGTGCAGTTACACCTCGCTGACTATGCAACCTCATGACAAAATCACCAAATTTGGAAAGTGATTCGGCTAACAAACGTGATGTGAAACTGGTATAATCAACTCCTTCACACCGCCGCTAGATATTTCTCCAGTATTTATTATGCATTCTGTCTCATTGCCGTGTCAGTGGTTCTGCATTATATCCACCGTGTTACAGGTGAAGGTTGATTGAGTAGGACCACAAACAGTACATGGTGTGCTGATTGAGGTCGTAAGAAATGTATACAGGCTTTTCTTGTATTAAGCTATCCGGTAGAAATGCTGTCTGGGATTAGAAATCAAGTCTTTCCATTCAACCACATACCTGCATTGGACCCCATGGAGAAGTCCTTTAATGATTACAGCCACTAGTGAATCATATTTCTGGCACCCCATATCTCGAAACAAGTCACCTTTCTCGAACCTATCTGCTGCAGTAAAATTCCAATGTGGTTTTAAGTAGTCTCTATGCATCTTTCAACTGCCCTCAGACTCTGTGCTACCATCCCTGCATGTGATCGTTCCAATTTAAGTCGGAACTGAGTAGAAGTCAGAGAAAGCTCTATCTACCACCTTCTGTAACTCGTGTAGAAACAGGCTAAACTGAGTTAGTGCAACAGGACTGTGTTTTGACCATTCGATGGAAACGGGAACATGTGGTAGCTCTGCCAACTGTGCATGATGCGTAAGGTAAGCGCCAAACAAAGGCTGCTCCTGCAGCATGACAGACAGTACGGGAACTGGGAGAGGGACGAGGATTTTGCTACTGCATTCTGGTGCTTCTTCAAACTACATACAGGTACTGCAGTGAGAAGCAGATTTGGGTCCCTCGGGGCCCATTAAAGTCTATCACCCCAACATTCTACCATCGTTATTCTGTACCATTCAACATAGACAAATTACAAGCTATGAAAGCTCCACTAACTTAATCCGATAGAGAACTCGATAAGATTTTTACCACATCTCTCTCCTCCCATATGTCGAAAACAAATACTGTATGCATGCCAGCACTGAGCACCTGTGGCGATCCTATTAAATATACAGGTATTGATCCACTGCACAGACCTGTTTAAAGTTTTATCACTTGTACTGTAGGAGGATGACCATATTCCACACCATAAGTCACAAGAGACGCTCCATGCAGCCCTATGTCATTGTTTGAAACATTGCTTTTCTTCTACTGTAACACACTTTGTACAATGCCATACATTTTGTTTTCTACCATGACTTTGCGGTCTGTGTCAGGTTATAAACTGACATTAACACATTCTGATCTACTGCCTCTTACAGAAGACTAGATATCACATGGTGTAAATCACACTCTTTGGTGTGACATCATCAGTGCGTGACTGCATGTGAGATCGCTCTGTAAGTTTTCATATATTTTTAGGTTTCAGATATATATTTTAACGGTTTTTGTGATAATATTTACTATATAAGTGACTTATTAGTGGTTTCTTCATTCACCTCTGCCTTTCTTGTGTTGTGACCTGATATTTGTGAGTGTTTTGTGTCGAGCAACTTAACCTCTTACCCGTGTTTACATTCCACGCTGACCAGTTGCAGGTGTAGCGGCGCATCGAAAGCTAAGTACTAATTAATTGTTTGTGTATAGTAGTTTATTTAGGAACTTCAGTAGTCTTCAACCGGTGTTCTTGGAGTTTTCCGGTGAAATAACTTCAGAAGAAATTTTTGCAAACTGCTTCCAGTTTCGTTACTGTGCCATTAGACGTTTGGTTTTCTTTCTGTGTTAGTATTTTGTTATATTCTCATTTGTTGTTGATTAATACTGTCAATAATACTAGTTACTTCCCTTGTAGAGCAAGTTTGTGATTATTGTAGTCAGTTTTTAACATCTTCTTTTTGTAGTAGCGAAACTTAGATAAAATTGTTTTCTTGTTTCAATAACTGTAAAATTTTACCATATGTGAGAAGTGCCATAGGTTCCTGAGTAGTGGATTGCGGTGTGAGACTTGTTCGAAGTATTTTCACTGGGGGGGGGGGGATGCAGTGGGGAAGCCAGTGGGCATTCTGATGAAATCCTCTCCTGGAACTGCAGGTTATGTAGTAAGAGTAAGTTGATAGAGGAGCAGGAGCGTAAGATCTGTGCCCTTCAGGTGCAGTTGAAAAACGCACAGGAGGAGCTAGATAGGATGAGGAGGGAGAAGGGAGTTGGGAAATGGGAGTTGGCTGTTGGCAAGAGATCTGCTAGGAGAAGGAGATTTTCAGATAGTTTTACTGTTGGTGTTTGTAATAGATATGACCAACTGTCAGAGTCTAGTGGAGAGGAATCTCTAGTAGCTGTAGAGGTAGGAAGTATGCAGCAGACCTCAGCAGTTACGGTGGCTAGGACAGTTGCAAAGTCTAAGAGAAAGAAGAAGGTTCTGCTGTTAGGTAGTTCTCATGGTAGAGGTGTAGGCCAGCAGTTGCAGGAAGTGTTGGGGAGTGAGTACCAGGTCACCAGCATTGTGAAGCCTAATGCAGGATTGGCACAGGTGACTGTTAACGTAGGGGGGTTATGTAGGGATTTTGCTAACGAGGATCAGGTAGTGATTGTGGGTGGGGCTGGTAATAGTATTGACAGGGATGGAGAGTATGACATAGATGATGACCTAGAAAAGATAGCCACACAGACTGGCAACACGAATGTGCATTTCGTGGAACTGTTTCAGCGTCACGATCAGCCTCATCTTAATACAGCCATCAGGTGTAATAACATGAGACTTGGGGGTGCACTGATGACAGAAGGCATGAGTCACATTTCAGTGGTGTCGATGGAGTCTATCAGCAGGAAGGGTTTCACTAGACATGGCCTGCACCTCAACAGGTATGGAAAGGGGAGGTTGGCAAAGCTTATAGGTGACAGCATAGGTGGGGGTGGTGGGACCACTCATGGGATAATTCCGGTAGTTGTGGGTGTTAGAGCTGTACCTTTTTTAGATTCAAGTCAGCTGATAGGTATTCCTGCTTAAGGGAAGTCTCTCTAACAAAGAAACCACTTTCGACAAAGCTTAGGTATCCGATTAATGAGGGAATTAGTATATTTCTTCAAAATATAAAGGTATTAGAAATAAAGTTAGTGAAGTGCACCCCCAAGTCTCATGTTATTACACCTGATGGCTGTATTAAGATGAGGCTGATCGTGACGCTGAAACAGTTCCACGAAATGCACATTCGTGTTGCCAGTCTGAGTGGCTATCTTTTCTAGGTCACCATCTATGTCATACTCCCCATCCCTGTCAATACTATTACCAGCCCCACCCACAATCACTACCTGATCCTCCTTTTCTAGAAGATCTTTGCGGTGTGGAGGAGTAGCCATGTATGTGAAAAATGGTATCCCATTTGAGTCAATTGATGTTTCAAAGTACTGCACTGAAAAGGTGTTTGAATGTTGTGCAGGTGTGGTTAAATTTAATGGAGCTAAACTTCTTACTGTTGTTATTTATAGATCCCCAGACTCCAATTTTACAACATTTTTGCTAAAGCTAGAGGAGGTTCTTGGTTCACTTTATAGGAAATACACAAAGTTAGTTATATGTGGTGACTTCAATATTAATTGTACAAGTGATTGTGCAAGGAAAAGGATGCTGGTAGACCTCCTTAATTCATATAATCTTATGCAAACCATATTCTTTCCAACGAGAGTGCAAGGGAACAGTAGAACAACCATAGACAATATTTTTGTTCGTTCCTCATTACTAGAAGGGCATTCTGTTAGCAAAAAGGTGAATGGCCTTTCAGATCATGATGCACAAATTTTACATCTAAAAGATTTTTGTTGACTCTGAAATTATTGGTATATCTGAACACTTCTTAAAAAAGGAGATAATTCAGAGACTTCCTTTACCAGGACACAGGTTGGCTGGCAGCTTTTCTAGGAGATCTTTGCGGTGTGGGGGAGTAGCCATGTATATGAAAAATTGTATCCCATTTGAGTCAATTGATGTTTCAAAGTACTGCACTGAAAAGGTGTTTGAATGTTGTGCAGGTGTGGTTAAATTTAATGGAGCTAAACTTCTTACTGTTGTTATTTATAGATCCCCAGACTCCAATTTCACAACATTTTTGCTAAAGCTAGAGGAGGTTCTTGGTTCACTTTATAGGAAATACAAAAAGTTAGTTATATGTGGTGACTTCAATATTAATTGTACAAGTGATTGTGCAAGGAAAAGGATGATGGTAGACCTTCTTAATTCATATAATCTTATGCAAACCGTATTCTTTCCAACAAGAGTGCAAGGGAACAGTAGAACAACCATAGACAATATTTTTGTTCGTTCCTCATTACTAGAAGGGCATTCTGTTAGCAAAAAGGTGAATGGCCTTTCAGATCATGATGCACAAATTTTACATCTAAAAGATTTTTGTGCTGCAACACATGTTAAATATAGTTACCAACTTTTTAGTAAAGCTGATCCAGTTGCTGTAGAGAACAAGAGTGGAAAGATGTTTATAGTGCTGATACAGTAGACGATAAATATAATGCTTTCCTCAAGACTTTTCTCATGCACGTTGAAAGTTGCTTACCGTTAGAACGTTCAAAACAGGGTACTAGCACAAACAGGCAGCCTGGGTGGCTGACTAAAGGAATAAGAATATCTTGTAGAACAAATTAGCAATTATATCAAAACGTTAGAAACAGTCACAATATAAATGCAGCAGCCCATTACAAACAGTATTGTAAGGTGCTTAAAAAAGTTGTTAGGAAGGCAAAAAGTATGTGGTATGCAGATAGAATAGCTAAGTCTCAGGATAAAATTAAAACCATATGGTCAGTCGTAAAGGAAGTGGCTGGTCTGCAGAGACAGGTTGAGGATATAGAATCAGTGCGTAGTGGGAATGTCCGTGTTACTGATAAGTCGCATATATGTACAGATTTAATAATCACTTTCTGAATATAGCAGGTGAACTAAATAGAAATCTAGTCCCAGCAGGGAATCATATAGCGCTCGTAGAAAAAAGTGTTCCAAGACTGTTACCTGAAATGCTCCTCCATGATACTGACAAGAGGGAGATTGAGTTAATAATTAAATCAATAAAGACCAAAAACTCTCATGGATATGACAGGGTATCTAGCAGAATACTGAAGTATTGTTCCATGTATGTTAGCCCAGTACTTAGCCATATCTGTAACTTTTCCTTTAGGAGTGGTCGGTTTCCTGACCGATTAAAGTACTCGGTAGTGAAGCCACTTTATAAAAAGGGAGACAGGGATAATGTTGACAATAATAGACCTATTTCTATGCCATCGGTGTTTGCTAAAGTTATCGAGAGGGTTGTGTATACAAGGTTACTGGAGCATTTAAATTCACATAATTTGCTGTCAAATATAAAGTTTTGACATTGTAATTCTGTCAGAGACAGCAAAGGACTTGGAAGAGCAGTTGAACGGAATGGATATTGTCTTGAAAGGAGGATATAAGATGAACATCAACAAAAGCAAAACAAGGGTCATGGAATGTAGTCGAATTAAGTCAGATGATGCTGAGGGAATTAGATTAGGAAATGAGACACTTAAAGTAGTAAAGGAGTTTTGCTATTTGGGGAGCAAAGAAACTGATGATGGTCGGAGTAGAGAGGCTATAAAATGTAGACTGGCAATGGGAAGGAAAGCGTTTCTGAAGAACAGAAATTTGTTAACATTGAGTATAGATTTAAGTGTCAGGAAGTCATTTCAGAAAGTATTTGTATGGAGTGTAGCCATGTATGGAAGTGAAACATGGATGATAACTAGTCTGGACAAGAAGAGAATAGAAGCTTTCGAAATGTGGTGCTACAGAAGAATGCTGAAGATTAGATGGGTAGATCACATAACTAATGAGGAGGTATTGAGTAGGATTGGGGAGAAGAGAAATTTGTGGCACAACCTGACTAGAAGAAGGGATCGGTTGGTAGGACATGTTCTGAGGCATCAAGGGATCACCAATTTAGTATTGGAGGGCAGTGTGGAGGGTAAAAATCGTAGAGGGAGACCAAGAGATGAATACACTAAGCAGATTCAGAAGGATGTAGGTTGCAGTAGTTACTGGGAGATGAAGAAGCTTGCACAGGATAGAGTAGCATGGAGAGCTGCATCAAACCAGTCTCAGGACTGAAGACCACAACAACAACATGTACAGTTTGGTTTTAGAAATGGCTTAACAACTGAAAATGCTATAGTCTCTTTTCTCTGTGAGGTGTTTTCTTTGATTTAACGAAGGCTTTTGACTGTGTTGACCACAAAATATTACTGCAGAAGTTGGACCATTATGGAGTAAGGGGAGTAGCTTACAATTGGTTCGCCTCTTACTTTAAGAACAGAAAGCAGAAGGTAATTCTCCGCAATATTGAGAGTGGTAGTGATGTTCAGTCCCAATGGGGCACTGTTAAATGGGGCGTTCCCCAAGGGTCGGTGCTGGGGCCACTGCTGTTTCTTATTTATATAAATGATATGCCTTCTAGTATTACAAGTGATTCAAAAATATTTCTGTTTGCTGATGACACCAGCTTGGTAGTGAAGGATCTTGTGTGTAATATTGAAACATTATCATATAATGTAGTTCATGAAATAAGTTCGTCGCTTGTGGAAAATAATTTGATGCTAAATCACAGTAAGACTCAGTTTTTACAGTTTCTATCTCACAATTCAACAAAAACTGATATTTTGATCAGACAGAATGGGCATATTATAAGCGAGACGGAACAGTTCAAGTTCCTAGGCGTTCGGATAGACAGTAGGCTGTTGTGGGAAGCCAATGTTCAGGATCTTGTTCAGAAACTAAATGCCTCTTTATTTACCATTAGAACAGTATCTGAAATAAGTGACATTTCAACATGAAAAGTAGTCTACTTCGCATATTTTCATACGTGTATGGCATATGGTATTATTTTTTGGGGTAATTCTTCTGATTCAAAAAGGGTATTTTTGGCTCAAAAACGAGCTGTTCGAGCTATGTGTGGTGTAAGTTCGAAAACCTCTTGTCAACCCCTATTCAATAGTCTGGGAATTTTGACATTGCCCTCACAGTATATATTTTCTTTAATGTCGTTTGTTGTTAGCAATATTAGCTTATTCCCAAGAGTTAGCAGCTTTCACTCAGTTAATACTAGGCAGAAATCAAATCTGCATGTGGAATGCACTTCCTTGACTCTTGTGCAGAAAGGAGTGCAGTATTCTGCTGCATCCACTTTCAATAAGCTACCACAAGAACTCAAAAATCTTAGCAGTAGCCCAAACACTTTTAAGTCTAAACTGAAGAGTTTCCTCATGGCTCACTCCTATTCTGTCGAGGAGCTCCTGGAAGAGCTAAAAAATTAAGCAAATTCCAGTGTTACATTGTTGATTTTCTTTATTTAAACTTACGACTTGTCGCCTGAATATGTTTCTCATATTTCATTTTATCTGTTTCTACAATCTACAACTGAATATGTTTCTTATATTTCATTTTATCTGTTTCTACAATCGTGTTATAATTTCATGTATTGACTCGTTCCATGACCATGGAGACTTCTCCTTAATGTGGTCCCACGGAACAATAAATAAATAAATGTTGTTGCTGCTCCTACAATAGCACACACACTGGATGATTTTAAATAAGAGACAGTTTACAACATAAGGAAACTGGAAGAGTTTTGCGGTGTTGTGGAGTGTTTCCAAACTGCTGTCCGAAGGTGACTGACAACCTATACATTTAAACTCATCTGTCACAGTATGGGATAGCTGATGACTCTGTGTTCCATTTCGATTGATTCCAAATATTGTGGTCATGAACATGATCACTGTTTCGGTGCTCGCTGCCCCCAGAAGGTGTTGCCCCACCACAAAGACTCTTTCTCCATCTCAAACAAGCGATGTCAGTCAGTCATTATGTGGCAATCAACAACGTACCAATGGACAGATGGGATGGAGAAGACACCGTCGATGTATTGTAATAATAAGCATCACAGTTGATAGTGCGAACAATTTTAGCAGTTTTACAGTAATTTCAACACTGACCAATGGTTTGACAGCATGCTTCCCAATTTCAGTATCATCACTAAACCTTCCCTCCTCTACTTTTCGACTACCATTGCGAATGTAGATATATAACAGTGCAGTACGTCCGTTCATTGTTAATTCTCGGACATATACATCATCAAAGTACATCAGACAGCGCTCTGCATATTTCTAGCACCTCGAGCATAGTGCACAATTAACAATCTGTCTCTACGCAGGTGGGTGTTACAGAGCTTTCTCGCAGTCTTAGGATAAAATTGAGACTGAAAGACCCCCTCGCTCTGTCTTTGACCAACCCAATCTGCAGCACTTTTGCTGATTTAATCTGCAGCTGACCAGAATTTACCACTACATTCCACATCTCGTGAATGAGTGGAGCTTGCTGAGTTCTCTCCCATGCATGAACGCAAGATTTCTCCAGATGCACCCATGTTAAGGAGGTTAGCACCCCATATCGGTCTAGTATTAAATTTCAAAGTATTGTGATATAATAGCAGACAGTTAAGAAGAACAAGAAACAGTTGGTTTTTGTGCATGATGGAGCTCCAGACAGATGGAGTTCGACGCATTTTTAAGTAAATCAACTATGCCATCAATTCTAAAGTATTGTACTAATGTCTAGGTTCAGTATCAGGAGGATACTGGTAAGAGAGAACATAAACACACACACTCCTAAGGCTATACAGTTCTGCACTTAAAACAGGCTATAATGTTAGACTGCTTCAATTTCCGACCCATCAGTCATGTGGAATGCAGCGCTGTTAATATGCCAATGTAAGAAATATATTTCCAGTTCGTGACGTACGTTCTTCTTGCAGGTTTCTCTACGATAAACTATGGTAACAAACTGTAAAATGTAAAAACTACTTCAAAAAAACGACATATGTGATACATGCACAATATAGCTTTCCAGAGATGTATAGAGTCCACTGTTCACATCTGAACATGGTTCAGAAATTATACTATGCCCACATCAATCCTATATAAAATGATCGTTAGTCATGGAAAATACTTATTAGAAGCAAACAGATAAACGCATAGCAGCGGCGTCCGACATGTGAAATTACATATCATGCCGCCACTAACTCTGTAAACAGCACATCTGTAAAACAGATGTATACACAGGGATTGCAGTGTCTCACAGACACCTATCGCTAACTTAGAATCATTTTAGTTATGAAACTGAGGTCTTGATTTTATACCCAAGATGCGACAGGGGAATGGAGTACATCGCATAAATCTTCGTACGTTTAGAGGAATGTGTCGAAACAGGATGGTCAAGTTTCATTACACATGAGATGGAAGCCCTCTGGTGACCGAGAGGTTTGCTGTTATCGATCACAAGTAGACAGTGCTGTAAGCCACATACAGAACATGTGGTTGTATATGAGTCGAACACAGGTTATGTCACACGACTGATGCATCCCACAGAACAGCGGAAAGAATGGTCAAATGACCTGCAACAACATCTCCCTCTCTAGTCTTCATCACCAGTCTGCCATTAAATCGTACCTTATTACAGCTCCATCTCAATCGATCACCCTGTCCACTCTCTGTTATCCTTTAACGCAAATGCATGCAGATGGTTCTTTGTTTTCCTGAAAAGCATCAAACACGGTAGTCAACTCGCGTGTATCACTGTTACCTCAATAGATATATAGTAGAATGGTGCCTTTATGGAAAAGAGAAAGTGACTGTTTCCCTGGTTCCCTTCGCTTCCATGTCGGCGTTTTCTCAGATACATCTTGCTGTCGTGTACTTGTTCCCATGTACAAGAATTGTTCTGCGCCAACTAGAAGACACACAAGTACTTCCTCAATTTCCCCATATTTCAGTATATTTTCCCTCGAGTTGTATGTATTTTCCGTCATTTTTCCCAATTCTATGGATTTTTTTATGTCACTCCTACCCATGCGATCATGACATAACCTCTCGTTCCATGTTCTAAAATTGCTTGTATATATAGTACAGCTGCCAACACCTACCGCAAATGCACTGTTTTTCTGAACAGGAGGCATACTATAAGCACTGTTCTCGATTGCATCCAGTCATCTCCAACCACATATTACACATTTGCAGTGCGTTTACTCTGTAGGAACACAAAAGACTCAGCCACCCTCAGAAGCCATAAAACTAATTGAATTCTACCCAACATATACCACTGATAATACTGCACTTCAGTCCACAACACCCAATCAAATTATAAAAAATCACCAGATCCATAAAAAACACAAGTTCTGGATTCAACCAGAGCACTGAAACATATTATGCTATTTACGTAACCACCCATTAAAAACTGGGATATTCCTATCAGAGTAAAACATACTTCAGTAATACAAATACACAAAGGCGATGAGAGAAATGTAATATATGACTATTGGCCTATCTCTTTGCTGCCAATTCTTTCAGAAGTATTTGGGAGGTTCTCGTACATCAGGTTATATGAACACTTAACACAAAATGGCTCACTGACAACCTCCCAGTTTAGATTTCACAGATGGTGTAATATTCAGTCTCACAAAAGAATTTCTAGATGAATTGAACCATAGAAGGTTCCCTGTAGGGATTTTCTGTGATTTTGCTAAAGTTTTCAACTATGTAAAAGAGAACATAATAGCACAAAAACTCCCACACTGTGGCATCAAAAACCAGCCATTAGCTAGGCTAGACTGCTGCTTACATGACATGAAACAAAGAGTTGCTCCAACAGGTACAGGTGAAACAATAAAATCAGAGTGGGGAATTATTAAGTAAGATGTTCCCCAAGGCTTGATTCTTGGACCACTGATCTCATTAATGAATATTAACGATCTACCATCATCAGTAAATAATAATGCAAATACAGTAATATTTGCTGATAGTACTAGTATCTTGATCAATGGCATGAAACCCTCATGGCCAGTTACAACTGAAACAATAACACAACAAATATACAAATGGTTCACCCTAAATAGTCTATCATCAAACCTCTAAGGAAATACTGTAAAAGTAGAAAAAGTTTTTAAAATACAAAAGCGAGCTGCAAGGTTTATCTGTGGTGCTACAAATTCGACATCCTATTGGCCCCTATTTAGGGCACTTGGAAGGTTAGTACTCACAAGTCAGTGCATATACTTATTAATGTTATTTTTAATAAACAATAAAAACTTTTATGAACTAACTGTGATATTCACAATCATGATGCAAGGCAGGAGCAAAGATTTTGCAGAGACCCAGTATTTTTCAATGTAGAACAAAAACGACTTATCCAGGTTGGAATAAGAATTTTCAACAAGAACCAAATGAATATAAAAAAAAGACACCGACAACTCTCGGCTATTCAAGAGGAAACTCAACACTTCCTTATAAATCGTACTCTACATAATTTAAATGACTCTTTGAAGCAAGAGGATTTCTATAATGTGTATTATATTATGAATAATGTAATTTGATCGCCAATGTGTGTACTATTGTGTATCCTGTATGTATATTGTCTGCAGTACCATTGTTTGCTTTTATACCTTGAATATAATATTGTATATCGTGTATTTAAATTATTTACAGTATTTTTGCAAATCTAATAATGTATTCATTGACATGTCCTACATTACAGTATAATCTTTGTACAGACATAATATTAAAGAACCACATAAAATCAAATCAAATCATCAAAAGCTTCTAATTGAATGCTTCCCACTCCAAGCTCCTCAGTAGCATCACCACTCAGCACTTTCGTACATTGGTTCAATTTACGCGATTTATTTGCGAAACTCTTCAGAATGTCATGTATTTTGTGGTGCCTCAATCTTGATACCAATTGTTTTCTCATTTGTGTTGCAAATTTATGTGATTTATATGCCAGTAGATAAGCTGACAGTGGCTAGTGCTTTATATTTAAAAAAATTTAAATCCTTACAGTTGGGATTAACATTTGTCTCATTTCTGCCTAATGTTGCATTTGGAATTCTCTTGGAGATTGACAATTATGTTTGCAGTTGTTACACATACAAGTCTCTTCGATATTAGGTACTTGGTATATGGTTTATTTCTGCCATGTTTCTTTACATGCCCATTTTTGCTACATTTGGGACACTGAACTGTAGACTTTTCCTGTTGACTTGCTTTGACAAAGTATTAATTTGGTTTGAAACGAAAACATTTTTCCACATTGTTGACTGTTCTGCCTCATTTAGTCTTCCAGATGCAAATGTTCAAATGATGAGTCGAAATTTTTGTTGGCAGCTGCCACATTATCCCATGCGGTATGGAAGTGGTGAGGTTTGATGGTAACATTACAAGGATTCACAATATAATCCAACTATCTTTCACACCTTCTGCATAGGCCAATATTCTTGAATCTGCATACAATTTTCAACAGCCAACGTATTAGTATTGCTTATACGTAAAGAAATTCCTTTGCAAACCTTCAATTGTTAAATATGATTTCTTTCCATAAAAGGTTTTAATGTTTTTAAGCATCTGACAAGTTAACTTGCAATTTACTATTTTCCTGGCTTTGTTCCTGTTGATATTCAAATCTATAAAAATTTGCCCCTCAGGATCTTTGTTGATCCAAGTTCCTCTTCTTGGTTTAATTTCCAGTCTGGTTACTACTGAATACAGTTACTTTGCCTTCAGTTTTAGGTCTACTTTAAATCATCAAGAGATATAACTGACATTTCTGTAGTGATGCTCTGACAAAAGTTCATGTCTTTCAATGTGAGTTCACTGATAACAGACAAAAATGTACTATTAGTGAAAGCATGTAACTGATCTTTCTGACTGCACTTTGACTGACGATCATGAAGGTATACCTCCTTATTATGGACAAAATGATTCTGTGACTCTGCTGATGTTAACTTGCTAATTGGGACTATTTGCTCATTAGCAATGGTTCAATGGCCAGTTTGTCCACATTCTTACAAAATGTGACAAGTACTTACATATCCAGCTTTCTATTTCCGTGTATGTAGGCCCATAAGCTCTTAAAAGATTCCATTTCATGATGTTTAATATAACATGTTCATGTATAACATACTCGACAAGAATGGCTGGCAGATCAAAGAGTAATTATTGCAACATTATTTTAAAAAATGAAACATACATATAAACACCAAAAAGAAAAAGATAGAACATTAACTCTGAACAAGATATCATCATATCTTCAGCGTATAACCAACAGTTGAGGAGCGATAACTAATTGAAATTTAAAATAAGGAGTCATAAGAATTTTGCAGCCTATCCAGAACGTAAATATCCATCCACAGAGTACAATCTGTCTGCACAGATATCTATACGAATGTCTGTGCATGCAATAGATCGTTACAAATGTGATCTTATACTGCCTGGATATTGAACTCCAGCTGCCAGCCATAGATGCTCATATTTCGTTTCTCGACAAACTACAACGTGGCTGTTACAAATGTCACTAGAACACGAAAAGAAAATACTTTTCGATTCCACTGTCACATCAGCCTATTGCATCCCATGTAGACATTAAAGTTCAAAACAAGAAATAAGTACGTAATTATTTGTCATGTGCAGACTGACGGGAATTTGTTTGTCAAACTACAACATGACTCACGATGCAAAGAACGTGAAACCGCTGGCATGCTGCAGTTCTGTACTCAAAGAGCAGTCTTCTACTTGTGTTCACAAAGCCATAGAGCAGAAATATCTCTGCTCCATGCACGCGACCGCAGACATACATTACTAGACTGGCAAAGACGTAGCTTTTACTGAAGCCTGCCGTTTATTATTCGAAGAACATCGTAAGTTCGTGAAAGCAGGTTAAAAGCACACCATTAAGCTACATCTGTCAATACTAGACTATTAAACTCCCTAAAAAGTACATAAATCATTTAAATACTGCCGGTACTTCGGATAAGACGAAGTGGAATGGAATTATTTAGGCTTACAAACAGTGCAAAAACAAAAATGCGTAAGATGTTTCTGATAATGTTTGCGTTGAGACATGTTCCTTTCTTTGTATCTTCCGTCTGCTGTACGAAAAATAACAACTAAACACGACGCATTTATAGACCATTACGTCAAAACACTAACGGTAACGTAGTTGTATCAGTTTATTCCCATTACTTGCGAGTGCTTTATCAGTAAATAAACGACTGTTCACACGTCCTTTGCGTTGGTCGCCAAATTGCTATTCTAAACTGTGCGAGAAAGGAAACGACGGGAAACACTAGATTCACCTCGGAATCACTTATCCATGACATCGCAATGACTGCTGGTACATCCATCTAGGTTCGTGGCCATATTGAGTACTGAGAAATGGGAGAAATATTATTTGTAGGGCTATGTTTGAATACGACTTGAACTGTTCGAACAGTTTACGTCACGGTTCGGAAAATCTCTGTTTCTGTTCAATCTTCTGATCGGTCTGCGATCTAGTGACTTTTGTTGGTACTATCACACCAACCTGTCTCGTGTTTTTAATGCGCTATGTATTTTAACAATACAAACAACTTAGAAACAGGCACTGAATTATCTTCTAGGGCGCAATTCAGGCATAACAAAGGAAAGTATCAAAGAAATAAAGGACGGCAGTCATTACTCCGTATAATTCTCTAACTTTCGATCGTCCTCTATCTGGTGAGGCCTGATGGTACTCTCTCCAAGACAGGTCATTCCATTGTAATTTATTCTCACGATAAAACTTACAGTCACTTCATTGCAATACAGTTTGTTTGTTCAGCATTTAATTCTTGATTAGTTCCCTTGATTGTTTCACCTGAATGTTGCGGTCGTATATTAAAACCAATTAAAATCTCATGAAGATTTTATCTGTCATTGAAATATCTGAACAGTGACTGAATTGCTCATTTGCAACCTACTTGTAAAGTCGTTACCATGTCTCATACTCAAATAACATACTGGGTCAGTCAAGCAATATTTTTTGCAGGCCAACATTTTCGTCTTTGTCAGTTACCTTTACTTAAAAATCGAAATAAAAGTTTCTTATACTGCCCCATAAATATTGTATGAGTATACAAATTGTAAATGTGTTCAAAGGCGCCGGCCGGAGTGGCCGAGATGTTCTAGGCGCTACAGTCTGGAACCGCGCGACCGCTATGGTCGCAGGTTCGAATCCTGCCTCGGGCTGGATGTGTGTGATGTCCTTAGGTCAGTTAGGTTTAAGTAGTTCTAAGTTCTAAATTCTAGGGGACTGATGACCTCTGCTGTTAAGACCCATAGTGCTCAGAGCCATTTTGTTCACACACAACAGCAGTTTGTGCAGCAGTAGGATTTAATGCTGCCTCCTTCACTGATTCACGAAAGTGAGAAATACAGGGTTAAACTTTCAAAATGTTGTAGAAATAACACTTCTGGTCAGAATGACTCAAATTGCAACGCAATATTATCGGAGAAGGGGGAACACGTATGGCAGAAGAAAAAAAATAGTGCGAAAATTGATCAATAGATGGCGCTGTCTGTGTCAGAATACGTAAATGAAAACACGCCGGGTACACCGATTTTCCTCCTCTCGCGTCTGCAATGTTCGCCATGACTGCCTCAATGCACGATCGCGCTCTGCTTATAAACCTGTTTTACGAGAATGATGACTGTGCACAAGTCACTCTGCAGAAGTTCCGGACACTGAAGGATTTCAAAAAAGTCATTGGTCTGATGACTCCCGTGAGTCTGGAGAAAATGATTCGGAAATTCGAAAAGCCAGGTTCTTTTGGTGTGCAACCTGGTAGAGGGAGGAAACAAATTGATTCGTCATCAGTGGAAGCAGTGGACACAGTACAGCAGGAGACGTGTGGTCATGTGCAAACGTGTAGTGCACGCAGATTTGCCCGAACATTGGACATTCCCGTGAACACGGTGCATAAAATCCTATGAAACACCCTTCTTCGCTATCCATTCAAAATTACCCTTGTGCATGAGTTGCTTCCTGTTGACCTGCCAGTAACAAAGACCTTCGCATTACAATTTCTTGCTCGCATGGAAGTGGACAATGATTGCCCATGGATGATTTTGTTTACAGACAAAGCCCACTTCCATCCGACAGGATATGTCAATACACAGAATTGTCGGATATGGGCACAAGAAAATCCACACGCAAATCAACCAGTACCACTTCATCTGAAAAGCTCATTGTGTGCTGGAGGTTTACAGCACCGTTTATTCTGGTCCTGTTACCTGTACTGTCACTGGTAAGCGCTATGAGTGTCTTTTGTGCAACCACGTCATTCTAGCTCTCCAACAGCGTATACATGTGGATGGGATCATTTTTATGCAAGATGGCGCACCTCCGTAGATTGAAAATCCAGTTAAACAGCTAGTGAAGCGTCATTTCGGAAATGCTAGAATTATCTGCCGCCATTTACCTACAGTCTGGCTGTCCCGATCATCTAATTTTAATCTGTGTGACTGCTGACTGGCTGTGGGGCTATCTGAAAGATGTGTTCAGAGTTCTGATTACAGACTTAGCTGCATTGAAGGCACGCATTGCGCAACACATTCTGAGTGTGACCCCGGAAACACTTTGATGAGTTGTGGAACATGCTGTTTCCTGATTTAACTTGTTGCAGAAAACGATGGATAGCATATTGAACATGTTTTGCACCAGTCACACGGAAATTAATAACCCGATTTGATTTTGATTGATGCTTTTTATGTTGTTTTTGGCCGCAGGACAATTAAAACCGATGTGAGTGATGCTTTGTATCCGGTTTTTGGCCTCAGGACAATTAAAAACCGATTTTTCCCATCCAATGTGAGATGATCTTCCGTGGTGAATGGGCTTACGTAACTAACAGTATCACATCTGTACACCCATGCACACTAAGTAGTACAGTTCGTTTAATGTCAAAAGTACACCTTAGGCATTGTTGTATGATCCATTTGTCATCTGTAGTTGACCAGTATTAAATTATGATGCTTGCAGCACCACCTATTGCTACATTTTGTAACTATTTATTTTTCTTCTGCCTTATGTTTTCCCCCTTCTCCGATAATATTCCATTGCAATTTGATGTCATTCTGACCAGTGGTGTTATTTCTACACCAGTTTGAAATTTTAAGTTTAATTATAATCACCCTGTATATGCAGATCCATAGCTTATTTTTGTGGTTAATTTGTAGTTTCTTGTGCATCCCTCGCACTCACGCTGTGCAAGTCAAATGTCACGTGATTGTCCGAACAAGCTTGATACTAGATGCTACATTTTTATTTTTTCTTTCTTTTTTTCTAAAAGATTCTGGGGTCTTATTAATTTAAGGAAAGCATGTTCCATAATATTTGATGTTATGTGCACACAAGAGTGCTATCTCCAAGCAGTCAGTTGCCATTGCCGAAAATTTACAGATTAAGCATGAAACACACAAATTCCATTAAATGCTCGAAATATGTTGATCATCTGGCAGAACAAAGTAAGTACCACTCAAAGTAAAAAGCATATAAAAGACTCATACTTTTCAAAAATAATTAAAACGTAATATAGTCTCAGCTGTCTATAAAGTATAAGAGAATATTTACAAGCTAGTTATTTTATAGGACTTCCACACAAGAATGTTTTATATGTAGGTAGACGGTACAGGAATGTTCCTGTAGCTGCTTTATCTCATTGTTTCATTTACTTTCAAAAGTAACTGAAGGATGAAGTTCATTTTTCTCGCAGTGAATACTAATTATTCACACACAGCCAACACACTTTTACCATTGGAGAAGATTATTATTATGGTAAGTACTTTTCACAACACATAACTGTGGTATGTAAATGGCTAGTATGATGTCAGTGGGTTCTCACTTTCAAAGACAGAAAAGGCAAGAATAGTTTCAAAAACTGCAGTTGCAACGATATTCTTTATTTACAATCTTTTTACGGTTTCAGAAGAGTGTTATGGTAGCAGTTCATTCGTTACACTGGTGAGCAAAGCTCATTTAATTTTGTGTTTGTAACTAGACAAAATTACGTTACACGTATGGTCCTCAAATGAATAACAAGATCATTTAAAACTAAGTCAATGAACAGGTCAAACCGGATAAGATGAAGGAAGGTGTGACTTATTCACTGGTACGCAGCCAATAAATCAGTTTCAGTTTTTAATACTAATGAGGCACACTCACTGATCGGATATTTGCAGACCATTTCTAAAAATAAAGTAGCTTTGTTATCCACACATTACTTTCATACCTGGAAATAATTAGGTTATAGTCCCATCTCCCAAATGAAATAGTGAGACTGTACTCACTGCTGTGATGCCTCTCCATAAACAGAAGATGGACGGCCATTCCACAGGAGGCTCACCGCACTCAGGCTCAATATGCCCTCGAAAGTCGATAGACGTCCCCGGCGATCGAAACTGTTCGAGAACCATGAAATTTAAATGCATGTAAGCTCTCGATAGCACATGAGGTACTTAAGACTTTTAGTGGGTACTTTTTCAGTTACGTAATAATTTTCCATAGGCCATACATGGAGCCAAGCTTTCGCGAACTGTGGCCGAAAGCTGGCTGGTGCTACATCACAAGTTCATTGCAGGGACCATGTATCTCGTTGGCCCATTTCAAGTTATAGTGACATCATGGAGAAGTGTTACCAAGGTGAATGTTGTGTCTCTCTCGAAAATGACAAAGAGTTTTGCATTATCCGTATCATGTCGTCCCAGCTCTAACCAAGCGACCAATAAAAAATCAGGACTGCAAGGCCAATTGGAAAGTGCATTGTTTCACCCACATGTATGTAAAAACAACTGATTTTTGTTCAGCATCTATAGGACTGCTGCTACTTTGAAAATTTATTTACTTATTTGTGAAAAACGGTTTCCTCTGAAAATTATACTTATTTCGATAATTA